>NC_056558.1:7701945-7807890 GCF_013358625.1 Macadamia integrifolia | reverse complement strand
CGATAGAATTCAAACTAAGGTGGAGATTGTTAGTGTATGATGTCTTGTATTCCGTCGCAGTTTAATCCAGGGAGTACTGGTGTATCACCTAGACAGGTGGGTTGTGGGGGTTGCAAGGGGGCAGGAGGCCCCCCTGCATAGCAGGGGGTGTAAGGGGGCGCAGCCCCCCGCTCGAATTTTTTATTTGAGGGCAATTGTAGTTTAATCCGGATTAGGGTTTTTTCGCTATATATTTGTAGCGAGGGTTTCTTTCTCTGTAATGCAAGCAATACTGAGAGGTGTGAGGACGAACGCTGTAACCCTATTCTTCATTGATAGTGAAGCAGGATCTCATCTCACCGGGGACATAGGTAACCTTGCCGAACCTCGTAAAATCCGTGTGCATTGTTTGTTTTGTTTTTCCATTATCTTTTGCATCGTTTTAGGGTTGCGTTTCTACACTTACAACCTAGGATCTTAATGTTACTACATTTAGATATGGATAGCCATCCTAACTATCCCAATTTTTATATTAAAACTAACAATAGATATGTGAAAAAGCTTACATCTATAATTATGGAGGCTATAACAAGAAAACAATCGATCTATAAGTCCGATATGCTATATAATTTACTACACTCGAGTTAATCTATCTTTTCCTTGTTTGGAAAAAAAAAATCCATCCATCCATCCTTGAAGAGGACTCTACTAATTCCCTCTTACCACTAGGCTTGGTCTGCCTCTGATCAGTCTGCAAGCAGAGGGGGGAAAAGTTAGTTTAGAATCCAGGACGAAACAACCAGAACCCACGAAGCTAACCCAACTAAAAGTCACCTTAAAATCCTGGGTTATTTCACGGACAATCCTCAAGGGCCTTTTCCTGATCAGAAGCTCAGTGCTCTTCACAGATTTCACTGCGTCATATCCATATTGCACAAGAGAGAGATTTCATCAAGTCATAACCAACTTGAAATTAAGTGAGTGGAAAAGAACTACTGGGTAAGTATCAGTTACGTATCGAAGAGCAACAATTCCAGTGTGGGTGCAGAATGATTGAATTAATGAGGCGTAGTAGTAGTACTACTTCGGCAATATGCTCGAGAGAAATACTGACTTGTGGAATGCGATGATATCTGGGTTTGTTATGTATGGTAGTACTGAGGAAGCAAAGAGGCTGTTTGAAGAAATGCCAAGGAGAAATGTCATTTCTTATACTGCGATGATTGATGGGTTCTCTTAGATTCGGTGGAAGTTCCCACTCAATCTCCCCAATATGAGGGAATGATGTCAGGAAGAATGATATGTTACCTGGATTATGATGAGGTATGTGGAAAATGGCTTGTTTGCAGAAGCAACGGCACTATTTGATCTAATGCCTGAGAAGAATATTTTTGCAATTACAGCTATGATCACAGGGTACCTACCATGAGGAGGGAAAGATGGTTACCGCGAAAATGCTTTTTTTTGAAGAAATTCAGTTTAGGGATTTTGTCTCTTGAAATGCCATGATAGCAGGTATGCTAGGGCCACCTAATTTGATCCAAATCGCTTAAGTGTGTTGGGGATGTTGGGAATTTATGTACCTTTTACAGATTATTAAAATGTATGCATTTGAAACTCACCTCAAGATTTTGTACATTCTGTTTGAGACCCAGCTTGACAGAGATAAAGAACATAGTGCATTTATTTTTTTCTGGGAATTCCTGGGGAATGCTGAGATTTAATATGAAATTGATTGATTGCTTTAATAATTTTGGAAGTGTAATACCATTGCGTCAGTTTGTGTGGAGTGGTGAAGGATGAAGAAACTTGATACTGGAAGCTCTGCCATAAAAAACTGTCTTGTGAAAGATGGAAGTTCGGAGGATTATTGACTGGCTAGAGTAATTGTTAGCAATTGATTTCCGAGTTCTGATTAACAAAGAACTGGTAGAAACCATCTATCAAAAGCAGAGATTATTTTTTTGAACCAGATTTCAACTCTCGTCAAATGTTCTTTTGATACAAGATTTTTGGATAGACTATTCTATTGGAGATGAAAATCATTGAGAACATAGGGGAGTATTTTGTAAGTTTAGAGAAAGCACTTTCATGTTTTTTTTTGGGATGAAATTTTATTTTGTATTTGAAACAAGCATAAGGAGTAACAGAGTGGATCTCGACAAAATAGTAAGTTGCTCCTCTTCGCGAAGTGGGGGTAAGGTTGTGGTCATTATGAACCCCCCTAGGGACTCCTTTTTAATTGTTGTTGTAATAGGATCTTTAAGATAGGGACTAGATAGGGACCTACAAAGAGCCATACAATGGACCCACTAGGGGACATAAGGCCACACTTATTACCAACTCTTAACCTATTTACGATTATATGAAGAAAGGTGCAAGATCACCATACACGCTTCATTAGCAGAGCTCTGAAATAGCAATGAACTATATCACTACATCCAGAACAGATGAAAAAGATGCATATATGGTTGATCTCCATAAGAGGTTCAACCCATAGAGCTCCATGATTACTTACTAATGTTGAAATAGGCAAATAGAATAAAAATGGCTAGCAATCCCACAATCTTAGAGAGGGAAAAAAAGGACCATCGCTGCCTTCTGATTGACTAGTCAACCTCAAGACCTTAATACCACAATCCCTCTAAAAAGCTAACATAAGAGCAGAAAAGAATAAACTATCAACCATTTTTACTCAAGAGGGTGAATGGTTTCTTTACCATCCAAGGCTTTTAGAGTGGTCCTGGACACCTGGGTATTTACCAGAAAGCACCCCACCAACGGTAGATGAAAAACCATGAATGTTGGTGGACCCCTCACTGTTGGAATCAATAAGATTGGGGAAGAGTGCACTTCCACAATCTAGACATCAGATTAAGTTCCAAACCAAACAAATTTTCAGTGTCAAATTTGCTTTAAGGAAAATTACGTAATTACCCACAATTGGGTTTCTCATTACTAAATTATCCATCAGTTTTAGCATATTTTTGTTAAGTGAAACATAGGTTGAATAATATTGTAAGAGAACAAAAAATGGATAACCATGTAATTTTCTCTTGCTTTATTATAGAAATGATTCAAAAAGTCAAGTTTGGACAGCTTTTTGGATTGACAATTGAAAACTTTGTATGCAGGTGAGGTGGTACCCACAGTTTGTGGCCAACACAAGGTGCAGGTCTGTTTGACCAAAGCAGCCTTAACCTCCACTGGGGCCAAGAGCAGAAATATGAGAGCAAGTGACGAATCCCACAAGGTAATACCACTAGTTAGCCACTTGCAATGCCACTTCCATTTCACAAGTGCACCACACACCCCTCACCTCTCCTCTCCTTCCTTCCACACATCTCAGCTTGGTGCTGTTCCAAAAACACATGTAAATGTGAAAAGATGAAGACTGGAAAGCTTATATAGAGTAAATATCTCTATTTTATGTGAAGCACACTTCATGTATTTGGGCTTGAATTAGTGCAACAGAAAACAAGCCAAAAAAAATAATTTATTAACTCGTTTCAAATAGAACTGTCCCGGATGTTTTCCCATCTCTATAAACTTCCAGAGCTCGCATCGGCCTGGAAATAATGGCAGGAGTCTCACAACATTTCCCTAAAAAATCCAGAGCCCTCTACAAAGGCCCAGGAAAGGTCCCATTCTCCCTTTGCTCGTTCCATCTCTCTATCTGCATCCATATGTAATAATACAACACAATTAGCTTCTGAAGGCAAATATTAGTAGCAAAGCAACAGAGAGGAAGAATAAAAATAAAAAGGCCACAAAACCCAGATTAAAACCCTACAATATCTTAAAAATCTATCTTCCCATCATCCATCCTGAACAATAATTATTACATGAAAAAAAAGTGTGTTTCAACCACATCTTACAAATATAATTTCTGACCACTACTTCAATTATTATACGTATTTGGGCATGAATTTCACCTCAATGACCTAAAGAAACATGTATCACAAAATGCTTGATCATTCCACTAGATGTAGGAAATGAGAAAAGGATCATCATGACAAGTCTGAAAGCTTCCCAACATATCTAAATTTTGTACTAAATGCCCAAATATCTCCATTTCTATGCATCTCGGACTAGGATGCTCATAATAAACCCATGGCATTAGTCAATAAAAATATATATACCCATCCATAAAAGCTAACTCACTTCAACCCCTCAAGTCCTTACCCACAAATTATAGGGTTCAGCAACACATTATGTTTTAAAATCCAATCAATTCAAAGTCATAAAAACTGCAAGTCAACCCATCAATATCTCACACTTTCGTGGGAAATTGGGAATGTCAGAAGCTATTCTGTGATTTCTTGGAGTAAGACCAGTTTAGCTATCAAGTACAACATGTAAATGGAAGTATAATAGAAATGGAGACTCAAAGCAAAATTTACTTTGGTATGTGATATTGTGTTCCAAACTAAACAAGAAAAGAATAAATTTTGTTGGATGAACCAAGCAACCTGAGCCAAGAGCCATAATGTGTTCAATAACTTAGTACTAAATGCATGAACATCTCCTTTTCTATGCATCTTGGACTAGGATGCTCATAATATATATATCCATCCACAAAAGCTAACTCACTTCAACCCCTCAAGTCCTTATCCACAAATTATAGGGTTCAGCAACACATTATGTTTTAAAATCCAATCAATTTAAAGTCATAAAAACTGCAAGGAAATCCATCAATGTCGCACACTTTCATGGGAAATTGGGAATGTCAGAAGCTATTCTGTGATTTCTTTGAGTAAGACCAGTTTAGCTATCAAGCACAACACGTAAATGGAGGTATAATAGAAATGGTAAATGAGTGATGCACGGAATTCAAGCAAAATTTACAGGAGAAGAATGAATTTTGCAAGATGAACCAAGCAACCTGAGCCAAGAGCCACTATGTGTTGAATAACTTAATATTTTCTCTAAGCAATTTCTTTCAACTGATTTCAAGGATATTCTAGGAGCGTATGGATTCTTTCTTTTTGTACAAGCAAACCAAACCAAGAAGAGCCACAGGAGGCTGCAAAACAAAGACAAGCCACCAAACATACGAAAAACACCCCAAAATAAAATGGAAACACTGATGTATGATGGCCATATCAGCCTTTTGGCAAGGGATGTCAACTGGGGAGCAGAACTAATTAATTGAACCAGAACTAACCCAAAGAGAAAAAAAAAAAAAAAAAAAAAAAAAAAAAAAAAAAAAAAACCAGGCCAATTATTATTTGTCTTAGCCACAAGTGGTGATATGAATTTTGGAACCAAACAGAGACAATCAATTGGGACCGATTATGAGAGTTTTAGGCTTTTCCACTAACTATTATTCTCTCTTCGGCCAAGCACACTCATGTAATAATGGGCTACTACGTCGACGGCCCTTCAATTTCAAAGATTTTTTTCTAACTTCATATATTGAATATGGGAGAGTGTTCACCATATATTGAGTAGGACCGTTTAACAACCAAGACCAACCAACCAAATCATAATTGGTCCGGTTTCTTGTAAGTAGGGACCAATCAATTAATCATTTGATTTCAGTACTGGCCTTAAGAACCCGGGACTGATTAGGAACTGACTGCTATACACGCTTACCTCTAACTTTTGAATAACCTAGGTTGACAACAGTGCTGTCAAAGGAAATGAATCGTGTAACAAAATTAGTTTTATCACCACACTATGCATGCATATAAGACTCCTATTTGCCATTAATTTTATGCAACTAGACATAATTACCATTCAACACAAAGAAGAAATTCATACTTTCATAGCGAGGGCAAATGAGGTAGCCTTGGGACAAGTTTCACAAATGCTGAACTGAACCCTATTAAATATTTCCCATCCCTAACCTGCCGCTAAGAATGCTAGCAACACATTGATGTCATAAAATACGGGACAGGGCAAGGCAGGTCTCAGGTTTGACCTGCACCATTCCATCCCCTCCAATGGCTATAATATCCATTAAGATTACAGGTAATAGGCATATATATATATATATATATACTGATGACACTCACATGCACTCTTCCACAAACTGAAATTTGTAGAAAAAGAGAAGAAATCCTAAGAATGAAGCAAACATTCTTTCCCATATACCCATCCAACTGCAATGATGGCCATCAGCAAAGGAATTACTCCTTCACCATGGCTTAAGAAAAACTTGGTCCTACTTTAAAAGAAAAATAAGGATAAAGAAGTACATACCCATTCACTAGGACAGAGTGAACGGTAATATTTTGCAAACTTATCACACTCTGGAGCACCATCCCCTTTTGCAGCTGTGCACCTGAATAAACATGTTTTGCTCATCATAAGAATCTACATTACTCAAGTGGGAATTGAAAAGCAATGCCACATGAATATAATATCAAGCTTTCCAATGGAGATGTGATCAACAAATATAAGCAACAGATTCAAACCCAATGAGTAAAATAACGTGTTCGACTCACCTATGATATTCAATATAGCGTGTAAAACAATGTCTTGTTTGGTTGGTGGTTGGGAAACGAATATCTGCCGGTGCCGTCTCAATCTGGAATTCAATGACATTGCATCAGCAAACATACATACCTTCTAACAGTAAAATGTATAGGAAGGAGTTATTTGTGCTTTAGCAAAATGATACCTTTATTTCTGGTGTCTCTTCAGGCGCTTCTTGTTCACTCGAGTCTTCCTGCTCGGGAGCTCCATTGCTTTCTTCAGCTGGAGGAGCTTCCTCAGTTTTCTCAGCTACAGTTTCCTCAGTAATAGCTGGCTTCTCATCTACAGCTGGTTCAACCGGGGATTCAACCAAGACCGGCTCCTCTATCTCCTGCAATGAGTATTGCTGCAAATGACAGCAACCCAATTAAGCAGGCAAAACTTCTACAAGAGGCCCCAGTGGTCCTCCAGAATATCTACCACAATATTCAAAAGCAAGCAATGATGCACACATCATTGAAGACCCAATCGAAAGTCATCAATGCACTCCTACCCAAATGAAGAGAAAATTAAAAACTATAAGTCAGAATACATAAAACAGATATGAATAAATAAGGTAGTTAAAACAATATATCCGAAAACTACAGAGGAAAAGATTTTAAACTTGTTTTCTGTAGCCACAGTCATAATTGAACCTTTCACTATCTATCTTTGTTTAAAATCAATAGTTCTTTATGTGTGGTAGTTAAGATTTGTTTAAAGTTTGAAAACCGCAAAATATAAATTTCAGTCTATGCAGAAGCCATTCGAACAATTCAACAGATAATGATAGTTGACCAAATGATGAAAGGAAGGGATCTTATCAAATTTTGTTGCCCTTCAAATAGACTCCACATGTCAAGAATGAAAAGCAAATGGAATAGGATTTATCTAAGGTCTTAGAATGTGAAATAAGGATCAGATAAAAAGAAAAAATTAAATTATGATGGCAATCAAACTTGGAATGATGGATGGGAATGTTAAAATGACTGGTGATGATAAGGAAAGACTAAATATTCTTCTAATTTATGAGAAGCCATTGAAGGGGTTGGTCTTCTATTCAAAAGGCTGATCTCTGTCATAAATAAATAAAATAAAAAGATGGCCACTTAATGGCTGCTATAGCATTCGATCAAATGCAAACAATAAAAGGATCAGTAGCTCATAGTGGTTGTGAGATAGGATTTATTCTAGAGAAATTGCCAATACAAAGCCAGCAGGTCAAAGAAAGAAATATTCTGACTTGACTGATCCATTCTGGTAAGCCGAATCACACAATTGACCTTCACTCAGTAACAGAGAAGCTTTGGAATATAGGTTTATCAAAATCCTCAGCTTTCTAACCTTCCTGACTGACTTTCCTAACCATGCCCAATCTAACAGCTCTTCCAAGCTGCTGATTCAAATAAGGCCACTCAGGATCATCAATAAACTCCACTGGAACTGTCCGCAGAATTTGAATAGTCGAATTCTTTTATAGAGAAGAAATATTACATTTAACTATCAAACAGTGGAGAGGGAGAACCATTATCTTAACCCTTAGAAATTAGAAAACATAATCCGCTCCAATATTGATAAAAAACTGTGAATAGATACCTATATTATAGCCACAAAGAGCTATAGCCCAATTGCAGATTTAAGTCAAAATCTTATTTCTAGAAAGATACAGCCACTATCCTAAATAAATACAAAAGAGAAAATCATGTCCTATTCGCACTCAAAAAATTTAATTCAAAATAGGAATGAAAAATCCTAAATCAAACACATCTCCCAATCCTAATCTAACTAGAAATCAATTCAAAACACCTATTAATAGATAGGAAACAGAAGGATGGCCCATAAGTGGGATGATTAGCTCATTGCATGACCATATTCTGCGAAGGGTGGAAAGAAGTCTCTGGCCTGCATCTCTGAGTTCACCAGGTACCACAGAAGGGAAAACCCAAACCGAGCAGGAAGCAACCAGAATTTTGAGCCAACAAGCCATGGGTCAGTTCATAACTAATAATTTAAATAATTACTTTCAAAAGACATGGACAACTGGGAAATATTTAAAGTTTCACCTTTATTTTTGCCCAGGAATTGGCACACTTGATTGATATATATGCTCAACTAAGTCATTTGCATTGCCTTTACATATCATGTCTAGTCTAAGGGTGGTATAACATTATTTTCAAATCATATAAATAAAGGTAAAAAAAGGTCAAATAACTTGAAACAACATATAGGCAGTATGCCCTTTAAAGCAAGGTACCCTCGAGAAACCTGATAATCCAAATTTGTAGGATTAGAAATTGAAAACACTGCCTGAACCTCATGATCACTGTCATGTGCATTACCTAAATTCCTACCAGGAACAAAAGCTCCTAAAGAAGAGATGGAATAAGAAGAAAGGTACCAAAAGGAGGTCTTGCCAGAGTGGATCCTTGAGAACCACAAACCCCTAAGCCAAAATTTGAACTCTTCCTCAAACAACTCAACCCATGAGAGTTTCCAAACTAAATTATCAAATTTATTTTAGATCAAAATTGTTAGTTTCAAATTATACAGAAATCATAGTAATTTTATATATAAAGGATTGTTTCTATAATTTCCTCGATTCAAAAAAACAAATAAATAAATAAAGAAGAACCTCAAACATTTCAGTCCAACATTATATATACTTCATAGAATATCATTAAGCAACAGGGTCCTGTTCAAAATTATCACAAATCCTCCCATGAACTACTCATCCAGTTTTCATTGAATTCCTCCGATATAAGGCTGCAACCAGATTTTTTTTTCTGAGATTGGGGAAGGAATGCTAACTGACATATGAACCAGATATTAGTAGGAGAAATATCCTTCCGGTACACTGAAATTAAACGTAATTTAATTTATAAGGAACTTCCCCCAAAATTCATGATTTTATTTATATATATATATATATATATTTATCATCAACACTAAAAATTATCCACAGTAAAAGAGCTTCCTTTAGATCAGGTTTTAAATTTTCCATATAAATCGAGCAAAATGAAATGGTCCTGTTATCAAGCTAAAAGGATCAGAAACAACAGATCCAGCAGTTTAAGGTTGAATCAAAACTAGATCTACCAAGACAAATAAACCCGTTCAGTATTTGTAATTCAAAGTAATTGCACCATGTAAGATCCATTCGAAGACGGAAAAAAAAGGAAGCATTTGAGTGAAAACAACGGGAAAAAGCCTAGACAGAGATAGAAAAATGCGTACCGCAGCTAGGCTTGAGGTTTTCTGATTCTCTACTTCCGCCATGGATTTCGACAGATCTGAACTCGTAAACCTAACAAAACAGATGCGGCGAGTTCTCCAGAGTAGGTCAGATCAGACGAGAGTGAAGAGACTCTGGAGGCGATAATCTGTGAGGGAGAACTTCTGAGCTGTAATTTTAGACATTGTTTGTTGGGCATTATTGGCATCCGGGAAAACTGGAACCGATCGGATTCGACCACCAGACCGGTCCGGCTATGGGCTCAAATTTCATGGTTTATTTTGTCCGATTTGTTGGTCACATGGTTATACTTTAGAAACAACTTTTTCTATTAGGAAGGGATAAGGCTACGTATACTTGCCACCTTGCATATTATGTCATGAAAAAGTGGATCCACAAGCACTTTGGTCAATGTTGTAATCAAGGGACTCTTGCCTCCTCAATAGAATGTTGAAATTAGAACACTTAGAGGATCATTTTTTTTTTTTTTGACTTAGAAAGTTTGAAATTATAGAACAAAGAATGAGTTTAAAACCATTGAATCACAACTCTATCTTCGGCATAGCCATTAATAGAGAAGTAACCTAAGTAATAAAAAATACAGGGCTACCATCCAACGTGAAGGATATGACAGTTGTTGTCGAATGCTTTGCTAGCCTACCAGCTGCTGAATTTGTTTCATGGAAACAATGAATAATTTTTCATGAAATAATATCCAGGAATTGCTTGTAGAACCACTTTTTGGATATTATATTTGTGGTTTCGGATAATCTATATTTGTATTTCATAGATCTTCCCTTCGTATAGCCACAATTTGTTACATTGAGGCATCAAGATAATTTCCCTTTGGTCAATGTTGTAATAATAAAATTACCCTCATTAATAAATAAATAAATAAATATTATTATTTGAAATGCACTTTATCTGTTACATGGAAATTTACTCTTTATTTTTGAGCCACTATATTTTAAGATCTAAAACAATTATTTAACAGAAAATTTTAAACAATTAGATTTTGCTCTACTTTAAAGTAGCCAATGATAGACTTTGAGATATAGAATAATAGAATGGTAGGTATAATGTTCTGCACTTGTGCCACGCACCTCTTTAACCCACACATAAGAGCACTTATTCCTTTCTTAGCAAATGAGCATGAGACTTCCCAAGATGGGTACCAACTCTCAAGTACCAACTCACTTAAATATTGTATCTTTTAAATTCACTAGGAAATATAGAAACAATTCATCTATTTAGGGTTATTATTATTGTACTCTATGATATGAAGTCAAAAATGTGTTTTATATTATTATTCTTTACAAAAATTTGTATTCTTAACTATTTTGATATTTATCTAAAGACATCCAAACCTATAGGCAAGGGATTCACCATTTACGGGGGAAGACATACTCCTTTCAAAATAATCAACACCTTAAAAAAAAAAAAAAAAAAAAAAAACTAAATAATATGAGAGAGGAAGGTTTTATAATCTTATTATTCACATAACCAAGCCATGGTTAGGTATTTACATTTGCCACATAACACAATGAATTGGGTTGAAACTTTGTTGATAAATGTATTATAGGGTCTCCTAGTCACATATCAAGTTTAATCCAATATAGTTTAACATTATAAACAAATCATGAAAAAATCTAGAAATTTGACAAGGGTGCAAAAAAACTAGGGAGAATGACATTACATGGGACCGAAATCCTCTGTGGGGGAGGGAATCTGGCTGACATGACTTTGGATTGCGACACGTGAATCACAAGACGTGGCCGATCGGATGGAAGACAGAGGTAGGGAAACGGGTTTCAATGGTGAAACGGATCACGTCTTGGGTTTTGAAGGGAGATTGACCTAGGTTTCAAAAATCGATTCCCTCTTTACTTCTTCTTCTCCCTCCTTCCTCTCCCCCTCTTCAAATCGTGAAGACAGAACTAGGGTTTCTCGTTCTTCTTCCTATCTCTTCGCAATTTGTCTATTGCCACTGCAGGCCAATATCTGCAAGTTTAGAGGTTAACAGGGCTTTTTGATGCCATGATTCAAGTATGACATTGTAAGAATCTGTGTTAATAATCCACCCATCTTGGTTTTATGTAAAACTTGCAATATGAGGCCCCTCCAAGATTCATATTTGAAATTCCTTGTCATGTCATACTTAAAACTAGGCCATCTCAATTTATGAAATCAGGTATCCTGATTGCTGCTGTTGCAGACCAATATCTACAAGAAGAGGTTGACGGGGGAGGAGAGAATGCAGTAGATCCTTAACCAGTTGGGTTGGAATGCTCCAAGTTTTAAGGAGGGAGAGGAAGGATAGAGAAGAAAAGGAAAAGAGGGAATTGATTTTTTAAACCTAAGTCAATCTCCCTTCAAGAAGGAATCTACATGCTACAGTAAGTAGGGGTTGGACAACAAAAGTAGGTATAAGCAAAAAAAATCTTCCAATTTTTACTGAAGAGGAAAAGTAAATCAAGGCCAAAAGATTGTGAGGTTTACAGCGATCGGTCTTCCTAGGTGTTTATCATCATTCCAAACTTCTTCCACTGCCCACCCTCTTCTTTCACCATCTTTATCCCATGAAGAAAACCTTTTGTTGTTACCTCAATACTTTCTCCTATCGTCAAGTAATTAACAATTAGGAAATATGATCCTATTTACCATTTGATCCTTTCACATGGTAGACTTAGATGTCCCAACCAGCCTTTCCTAGAAACTTTTGCCCAAGAACAATGGAAAATAGAATATAGAAAACCTAGAACAATAAAAGATGATGAATGGTAAGGAGAAAGGTGAAATCGTCGCAAGGTGAAAGAAGCTGCAACCTCAAATCAAGGTTATATTTTGCAGAGCATTGAATATCGCTTGACTTGGGTTTCTTTTTTTTTTTTTTTTTTTTTTCCTGCTTGGTCACGTAGCCCTTGTATAAATGTGGGGGCCAATAAGAAAGCGTTCAAGGACATCAACATGAATTTTTTTTTTTATCACAACGGTGTGGATGGTATTTCACTCTATCTAGTGCTCCCTACACCCAGTTATAATTGGGCGTAAATATATCCAACACACAAGGAAGCAACTAGGTCTTTTGATATCCAACTCATGTGTTTGGGTATAGAGTTCTTTCTCCCTTTTAATATGAGAAAAAAGTTTCATACCTCTCAAACTCATTTCGATCATTCCATAGAACATTTTTTCCCTTTTCGGAGAAGGAAGCAAATGATGGAAACAATAAAAATCAAAATAATTTACATAAATCTCATATCTTTTATTTTTATACATTGGTTCATCAATCGTAAACCTCAACCGTTGAATGATACTATTATTATCCAAAAAAAAAAAAAAAAAATCATTGAAGATGCTATTGATTGGCTTGTCCCACTCTGATTTGTAAGCATGGTTTGAAGAATCGATATCAATATTGACAAAGACTGATACAGATTCTTGATCAATCCCGTATTGACGTAACTGTACTACTATCAATCAAGGATTAAGACGTCAAAAGATTAATTTTTAAAGGAAAAAAAAAAAGGCAAAAAATCCTTTTCAAACCGATACAGATTGATCCGAAATGGTATCGGAACATTAAATAAAGGACTTGGAAGAATTGTCAAAGGAAGGAACGCAACTGGAAGGTTTCAAAAACAACAAATGCAAGAAATCATACCTCACCGCCATGGCATCATTCATACCCCACTTTGATATTGGATTAGGGGGCTGACCAAATACTTGCAGGTTAAGGCACGGCTTTAGGTATCGGCATCGGATCGATGGTATACGTCATATCATATGGTATTGGTTGTAATGATTCGATATATTGTTAGTAAAAGCGCATTTAAAATACGTTCTCCTTTTTTATCATTTAAAACACGTTTTTTTCGTATACTTCTCAAAGATACTTATAAAAACTGTAAACGGCAAGCATATCTGTTCTAAACACGTTCTCTTTTTTTGGCATTTTTGAAGAATTAACTTGTTGAACATAATGTCTACTTAATTGACCATATCTCTCTCTCCCCCGAACTTTGATCCACCTGATTCTTTCACCGACTTGAAGCTAACTCAATGGCCTATATATCTCATGATATCACCTTCAATTCAATACCAATATATAGATTCCGAAATTGAGATACAGACTGATGCATTTGCTAAAAAATGTTTCTAAAGTGATGATTTCTAACTCAAACTGAACATACATTACTCCAAGAATGTATTGACTATGCTAATAACAATGAACAACATCATAGCCAAGCCACATTGCTCAATAAAACTTGGACATGTGTGGTGTATAAATTTAGAATTGGTATTGGATGATATTCAATTATATATCATAAAACTTATAATGAGACATAAGATATATATGCATTATTGTTGGATATTGTAGTTGTTTTGAACATTAGATACATATATTCATGTAATAATTCCTTAATTTATACGAGTATAGTAATATACTACCATTTTTTTGTCTCATTTCTTTAAAATCTACACGTTTAAAATATGTTCCGTCAGTTTTTCATTTTTTATCGTTTTTTGTTTTTTTGACCATTTCGTTCAAAAAAAATTACTCTTTAAAACCCATGCAATCCATTTCTTTTTTTTTGCCGTTCCCTTTTCTACCTATGAATTTGGACACCTAATTGAAACCGAGATTGAGTATTGATATTGGACTATAGGTAAAATGGACAAAATATTTATTTATTTTTTATAAAAAATAAGGATAAAATTGACCAACCAAACTAATAGGGGCCAATCCAAGATTGGTAATACCGATACCGATCACTATATCCATTAGTTACGCCTTGGGTTTGGACTTTTTAAGGTTTGAACTTTGAAGGATTAATTCAAAGACCAAAACAAACGTTGAAAATTCCTGTCAATAACTTAATAAGGAATAACTGAAGCCTAATTTTGTTTGTTTTCTACTTTTCATGGATTCGTTACGTTTCACCCAAACAACTTATAACTAAACACGCTTACGCGCGAACCTCCTCCTTTCTCTTCCATTCTGAGCAGAGCCACTATTGTGAATTTGAACATCTCTTTCTAGTCTTTTTTGCTTTCCTTTTCCTGATCATAAAAGAAAGGATAGAAGAACTGAAGAAGAGAAGCTTCAATTCGATATTGTCTTCCCAACTCAGATGCTGGTGTGTTTTTTTCTCTATACTCCGATTATTTTGAATTCCCAATTTTGTTTTTGGTGTTTTTGATATTTGAGTTGAGTAATTTATTGTTTTTATCTAGTTTCTGTATCTTCATTGACTTGTTATTGGATTTCTGATTGAGTTATAGTTGAATTTAAGAGATGGGTCTTCTGAAATTAAGCTTAGTTCTTCTTTTACTTGAACTTCAGAGATGGGTATTCTGAGATTAAGCTTGAGTTCATATTTTACTTGAATTCCAGTGATTGGGTTTTCTGAAATTAAGCTTGAGTTCATCTTTTTCTTGAATTTCAGAGATGGGTTTCTGAAACTAAGCTTAATTCATCTTTTTCTCGAATTTCAGAGATTGGGTCTGTGTACACCTTCATTTGTATTAAGGCCACCCCTGCATCTGTGCCCATAGGAAAGGGACTCTTTGCTGTGTTAGAACTCAATTCACTAGAGAGTAACCATCCAAGTTCCTTTATTTTGCCAAAGTATAACCGGTTTCTTGATCCTCTCTTGTGACTTTTAAATGATCTTTGGGTCTGTTTCTTATTTGCATCTCAAAATTCTTTGAATATGTTGTGTTCAAACTTATTATCAGAGGATCAGAAATGCAAGCGCAATTTGGTCTGCTTGAGGAAGAAATCAAGGAGGTAAAACAGCAAGAATCAAGTCGGCCAAGAATAGGGATCAGAGGGATGAAGAAGGTCGCCGGGGAAGAAAACTTGAGGCTGAGTGAGGGCTTGTTGGCTCAGGCATGGTACCTTGAGCTCGAGGCGGTTAAGAAGCAACACGCCATGGACGTGGATGCTCTCTCTTCTGCTCGCCAAGAGCTCGAACGGGTCCGTCAAGAGCTCAAAGTAGCATTGGAAAGGAAGGATGCTGCTGTCAAGATGGCAGAGGATGTGAAGAATGTGGCCGAGGCCAATGCTAGATGGGTTCAAGAACTCTCTGCAGAGCTTGAATCCGTGAAGGAATCATTGGCTAATTCAAGAGAACAGTTAGAAATCAAAGACACAAATCTCAAGGCCCTGCGGATTGAACTCGAAAAGCCAAACTACCTTGCTGTAGAATTGGAGAAGAAAGAGGAGTCATTAATGAAATTGAAAGAGGATCTGACCAATACAAAGGATTCGGAGTCTAAAGCCAAGATGAAGCTTCAAATGGTTGAGGATGAAAGGGATAAAGCAAAGGAATCAGAATCTAAAATGTTAATCTTACTGACATTACAAACAAAACAGCTTGAACAAACCAAGATTTTGCTTGAAGAGTCTAAGCTTGAGATAACCTGTCTTAATGAGAAGGTTGAATACTTGACAAGGTCAGCTGAGAAAAGGAGTACAGAAAATACCCTCTCTCAATCAAAGGCCCAAGCTTTAGCTCAGGAGTTTAACCTTCTTAGAACTGAACTGAAGTTAGCTACAGATACAGAAGAGAAGTATAGGAAGGCCATGGATGATCTAGCATTAGCCCTTACTGAAGTCTCAATGGAGGCCAATGAAGCAAAGGGAAAACTCATCTCAAGCCAATCTGAAAGGGAGAATGCAATGAGAGAGGTAGAACACCTCAAGAAGATCACGAAAAGCACAGAAGAAAAGTATCTAGAGCTCTTAAGTGAAGCAAGAAATGAAATCAACCAGATCAAAGATGAAGCCGAGAGACTGAGATCAGAGGCTGAGGAATCAAATTTGGCCTGGAACAGAAAAGAACTTGGGTTTATTAATTGTATAAAAGGAACTGAGGAGGAGTTTCATGAAATGAAACAAGAGAACAGCAGATTATTAGAATCAATAGAGGAGGCAGAACACATGACTAAGGTGTCAAAGGGAGAAACCAACAAATTGCGAGATATACTCAAACAAGCACTGAATGAGGCTAATGTTGCAAAAGAAGTTGCAGAGATTGCCAGGGCTGAGAATTACCAACTCAAGGATAGCCTAGAAGAGAAAGATATTACTTCGCTGGATCTATCGCGAGAAAATGAACATCTGAGAATCAATGGAGCAGTAGCTCTTGAGAATATCAAGAACTTGAAGAGGTTGCTTTCAGCAGCAACAGCAGCAACAACAACAGGAACAGCTGCACAACCAATCTCTAAAGAAAGTGAAGAATGTAAGACCCTAGCTAAAGTTGTCAATGTTGATACTGAGGATCTAAAGGTTTCAAATGGGTACAAGGAAGCAGATGGGAACCATATGGATCATGATGTAAACAAACAAAGAAAGAAGAGGGCAATACTAAAAAAATTTGGACATCTTCTGAAGAACAATCTTTCATAGGAGGGAGTCATCAATCAGCTAAGCACTTGTAAGTATAACCCTCCATATAACCCTCCACTCAGATATATTTGATGTTGATTATGACAGAAACATAATCCATTTTGCAGCTTTATATATGTATATAGGCTGTTTGGTAGTTGGTTTGGACAGAAACTTACATTTTTTCAAATTGTTATATTTGAAAACATTGTCATTTTATTGATATACAATGACATTTATTTCTTCCAATGTTTGTTTGCCATTTATTTAACATGCTAAAAAATTATTTAAAATAAGGTAGTTATTGGGGTCACAAGGGTTGGACGTTCCGGAAGCCACAAGACAAGTATGTATATTCCTGTTCAAAGTCGGGAGAGTGCATGATAATGGCTAAAGTACTGATACATATGCATGGACACACAAAAGATAACATGCTAATGCATCAGGGGTGAAATGTGATATATAACTAATCTAGACCATGTCCGCTATCCATTGGTAGGAATGGACACATCATTTGTCATGTGGTAAAATACATGTCTTGTGAAGTTTGGAAAAGTAACAAAACCTTGTGACATTAATTATCCCACCTTAAAAAGTATTATATAAACTATCATTACAGCTAAATTTGAATTATGCAATCATCCCCTTCTTCTTCTTCTTCTCCCTTTTTTATTTTTTATTTTTATTTTCAATCGAATGGTGGTTAAGTTGCACTATTGCAACACTTGAAACTTGGAAATAGTCTCTCCTATGAAGCAGGAGGTAAGTTTGTGTATATTTACCTCTTCTGACCCTACAATATTATTTATTATCTAAAAAAAAATGAAACCAAAATATCATTTATTATTTATTGGATGAATAGCATTGATACCCAATCAGTAACAAACAATTTTTTTTTTAATAAGATCATATATAAAAAGGAAAGGGGAAAAAAAAACATTAAGAGAGATTGGGCAGCTCATGCATATTGGAGGTATCTATTTATCTGTCCATCCAAATCAAGCAACGCAAACTCTTCCCTTGGAGGAGTAAATCAAAAGCTTTATTTATGTCATCGAAGCCCACCTCATGAGTTATGAATTCGTCCAATTGAATCTCCTGCAAATCACATATGATTCAATATTTCAATTATCACCCACCATTTTTTATGAAGTAAGCAACATCATAGTTTTTTTTTCTTTTTTTTTTTTCTCGGTAATTTTTGCGAAAACCCAACATTATGCAGTCATAACATTGTGTCGATCCAAACCTAAATAATTTAAAATGAGAATAGCAAAAATGAAAACAAACGATATAGGTTTTAAATATTTATATTTAAAAAATATCAGAATCACAACGATATATAGACATAAATTGTGGGATCAACTCGTGTCTTATTATTTAAATATTAATATTTGATATGTGATTTTAATCCTGTATAATAGTATTCTTTCAAAGAAATATATATATATTTTTTTCACTCAAAAAAAAACTCAAGGCTCATTATAAAAGCGTTTTTGAAATGATGCTATATTTCAAAATATATATATATATATATATATATTTTTTGTCATGTCTTTCAAATCAATACAAAAACGATAAACAAAAGAAGATAACAAAAAAACGATGTTTAAAACGTGTTTTAACTAACTATGATAAAGACAACATACGGATATTGAAAACACACACAATATAGAGAGAGAGAGAGAGAGAGAGAGAGTTTTTGTAGAGTACCTTATCAAGATACATTTTAGCGAGGCGAGGAATATCAGATTTGGCTTTGATTCCTCCAAACAAGGAACCAGCAATGCTCTTTCCTCTGAGGATCTCAAGGGAGTTGACGCTAATGGGTGCCCCGTGCACCTCCACACCCAATATCACCGTCTTCCCCCAACCCTATCCATCAATTGCCAACCAACACCACCTTTTTTAATTTTTAATTTTTTTCTTGATTTTTCAGACTTAACAAAGAAATTAAATAAAAGAGAGCGAGAGCACAAATAGGGTGGTCTTAATCTTGGAATTTTAAATGGTTATCAACAAGAAAGCTGATAACCTAGCTCGGTCCTTAGCTTCATGATCTTTGTTCGTCTGAAGCTTTTGTATGTACTCATTCTTGTCAACCATTTACTTGCCACCTATCCAACAGCTGGTATGACTTGGGCACTGATCCTTAAGTGTTGATAGGTGTCCAACCGTTTGATGGATGAAAAAAAAAATGGTTGAACGCCCAAACAGTTGGAGAAGAGTCGGATCCTTCTTACACTCGTTTTTCTTGTCAATAAGATTCTTTCTTGATTTTGATCGAGTTCGGCTGATTTTGATCTATTCCAACCAAATCGATAAAAGATTCGGATTGGGTCCATCCGGTTTCAATTCACATGAAATCAATCGGAATCAACCCGAACCCTAAAACTCCAAAAAGAATTGATGACCTCTCTAGATCAGCCGGATTCAAGATTGGGCTTGGCTGATTCAACAGATTTGATTCCAATTCTTGAAACCCTGGACCAATCCCATGAGCCAAACCTGATTCTGGGTTTTTTCTAAAGTGGGAATTTTGGTAGAGTGAGAGGAGATGAGTTATAGAGTTCAGAAATCCAAGGGGATAGCGCAGTTGGTGAGCAACGAATTTGTACAACCCGTAAACTCGGACGTCCTAAGTTCAACTCCCACTAGGCACACCTTGGGTCATTCACACGGAGGTGTTTAGTGCTCTTCATTGCTTTCAGTGAAAGTTGAAATGGTTCTCTTTCAACCCCGGTATGACACAATCTATGCAATTATGGGGTCAATATGGGTCCGTAGGACTAGTCAAGCTGAAGGCTTAGAT
The DNA here is from genome assembly GCF_013358625.1 of Macadamia integrifolia. Taxonomy (NCBI): domain Eukaryota; kingdom Viridiplantae; phylum Streptophyta; class Magnoliopsida; order Proteales; family Proteaceae; genus Macadamia; species Macadamia integrifolia. The sequence goes on along the minus strand of NC_056558.1, from coordinate 7,788,006 downwards.
ACTCCTCATTAACAAAAAAAGAGTTATAGAGTTCATATATATATAAGGGTGTGGTTTGTAGTAATACATACAGGTCTGCAACTAGAGAAGGCATCTGCCATCACATTAGCCAAGCCAATGCATTCGAAGCAATAATCAGCACCTCCTTCAGTCATTTCCGCAATCACCTGTAAGGCATGCTTCTCTAATAGTTAAAACACTGATGGGATCTAACTATCTTATCCACAAATGATAAATCCATGAAGGAGAGAAAGAGAGACAAACCTCGCCGATGGGTTTCTCTCCACAGTCCTTCGGGTTCACAAAGTCTGTGATTCCAAATTTCTTTGCTGCAAATTAAATAATGAAGATCTTTTTTTCTTCATTAATTCTGGTTAATTGGTGAATAACTAAGTAGTAGATAATGCAAAAGTTAGGGACAGAGAGTATCAAACCTATCTTAGCTTTTTCAGGATTGAGGTCAACACCAATGATTTTTGAAGCTCCACTCATTCTTGCTCCCACTGCAACCTGTATAGGGGGAGTGGGGGTAAGCATCAGGTTTCTTTTTGTGTTAAAAAAAAAAAAAAAAAAAACTGTGCACATATTTTCCCCTTTTTCTACGATGTTCTTTCCAAGTAAATTCAAGTATAGAGAAAAGGAGAAACTTTTCCCTTATGTGTGGATGATACAATTTAAGGGGTAATGCAGTTGGTGAGCCATAAACTGGGTACGAGCAGTAAATTTGAACATCCTAAGTTTGACTCCCAATAGGCACATCTTAGGCTACTCACACAGGGGTGTTTAGTGCTCTTCACTGTTTTTAATTTCAATGAAAGTTAAATGATTCTCATTCAACCCCACTATGCCGGTCCATGTGGTTGTTGGGTCACTATAGGCCTATGGGACTAGTCAGACCGAACACTTAGATACCCGTTAGTGTGGCATGTCATGAGAAATCCTACCCACACGGCATTGTAGAGACCTTCTCCAAAAAATAAATAAATAAATAAATATTTATTAAGTCAAATTAAAATAATTTGATTGCGACTTTACGATGAAAAAATTTTATTATTTCAATTTAAAAATAAAAGAGCATTTTTTTTGGGGTTACAATCAAAAGAGATTTTGAGGCTTGAAAGAAGAGAGCAAGAGAGACACCTTCTTTTCTTCTTTCCATTTTGAGAAAAAAAGAATGTTTCCTAGTCGAGTGCAGATTGTGCCCATATACAACCCCTCACAAACAAATGGACGCCTTGTCTCTCTACAAACTGAAAAGTGCCCTAGTCTACGGCCTTACGAGTCCTCCATTGGCCCCTGCGTGCAAAGGTCACATGACTGGGCAATACTTTTCATCCATCCATTTTTTTCTTTTTTTCTCTTTCTTTTGTGGGAGTGGCCATGAGGGTTTCCTCCTGACACCTACCATGCCATACCAATGATAGCATGGGGAACCTTATTATAAAGGCTCATATAGTCATGATGAAAGAGAGAGCGACAAAAATCTCATTACTTTTTTTTTTTTTTTTTTGATGGGTTCTCATTACCAACCATCTCATCAATCTCTAATCACCACTTAGTGTGATGTAACAATATATGAATGAAATGCTCCCTTGTGGACCTTTGGACATTTCGCACCAAAAAAAAAAAGAAAAAAAAGAAAAAAAACAGATGAACCATTACATCAAGTCACCAACCAACCATCCCAAAGATCTCTAACCACCAAACCTAATCCCCTTTTCATGTAATAACGTGCATTCTCGGCATCTAACTAACAAAATAACTTCTATGAGTTTTAGATGATTGATTAATTTCTAGGGCTAAACATCAAGTAAGCAAAAATATACCATATTTACACAAAACAAGACCGACCTTAATAGATAGATGATGGGACACTGAGATCACATAGTTTGAAATTGGAATTGGAATTAAGAAAATGAAGGTGAGACCTTTGATAAAGACGATCAAAACACACCGAAAAAAAAAAAGTCATAGCATACATACCGCAAGTCCAACTGCTCCTAGACCAAAAATGGCTACTGTGGACCCTTTTTCTACTTTGGCTATTTTTGTTGCTGCCCCCACACCTGCATTTCAAGTATGAACCCAAAATAAAAAATATATATATATATTTCTTCTTACTGTTTTCATTTAATCAATGATCAAACTTTTTTACCAAAAAAATAAAAAAATTGATCAAACTCATTTGGTTGAAAGGGCAAAGCGTCAGATTCTTGAAATAGATTATCTTCTATTAATATCAATATCCAATACCCAACACTAATAGGACCTCATAATAAGGAAAGGGACGAGTGATGGCCTAACATAACTGAGTAGTTTATAAGCATCTCTATCTAAAATATATATCTATTAAAAGTAGTTTACAAGGATATAAAAAATAACAAAATCCAGCCACCATTGATAGAAACATTCAACTCATTACCAAAATCCACGCATTAGTTAAGATAAGACTTATAAAAATTTTAATAAAACACCACACCGCTCGGCGTCCTGTGTATGCAACTAATTGGGTTGATAAATCATCCAAAACTTACATAACTTACATGCACCCCATAAACAAGTTCAATCCCTTTTCTCATATTCCAATCTATTATGAACTATTTACATTTTTTCTTTTCATTTAAACTTGAAGTTAAATATCAACATCATACTATAATTTCGGTAATTGAATCAAAATCAGCCTTGATTTTAATAAATGCCGAGTTTTGCAATTTATTTTGAAAGTGATCATGAATGCACTTTGATATTCAATTTTCATCATTTTTTTTTTCTCTTCTTTTAATCAATAAAATTTCAAAAAATAATAATAATAATAATAATAATAATAAAATTTACCTTTGATAGCAAAAATCTATAGGTCTTTTGAATGTTAAAAAAACTCTAAAAAAATCAAATATCTTATTGAAAGAAAGATGCCAGAGAGATCTCCCAAAAACAACAAGGGATGGATTTACAATAAAGGGAGGTGGATGTAACCACCAAACATGACAAAATCCAAGCTTTGCAGCTCTAGAGGCCAAGAAATCAGCTAGAGAGTTTTGATCTCTTCTGAGATGTAACAAAACAAATGAACGTAAAAAAACCTAAAGAGGTAGTTGATTTCCCGTGTGAGAGACGTAGCCACCCAGTCAAAGGATGAAAGCGAGCCCATTCAAGGCAGCGATTTTCTTCCCTATTATAATTTATAGTGTCCGATCAGAACCGGAGGCCTAATTTTGTCCTATTTTGAGTTTTTAAATCCCTATTTGTTTTTTTTTTTTTTTTTTTTTTTTTAACAAGTTTTAATTTTTTATTATTTGATGGGTAGACAAGTTTTATTTTTTAAATGAGACTTGGTTGAATCAAAAGAATAAAAAAACATTGATATATCTCATGACAATCTTTTGGATTACACAAATTCATTATTTAGTTATGGAATCAATTTTCATACACCGCCAAGTGAAACTAGGTCAACACTTGCAAGTTCACATGGGATCCTTGTATTAAACCAATCTTTTATCATATTTTATTTTTCTCTGAACCTTTTCTATGCCATTATATTTGAATTTTTAATTTATATTTTAATTAAAAAAAAATAAAGTAGCCTTGTACCAACATGAGGGACAAACATAAAAGGCATCAATGTGGGACGAAATGACAACCCTCTTTATGTTTTTGTGTGCATTCTTATTGGTTTCTACGCTACCCCTAACAGAAAACTATTTTCCTAAAAAAAAAAAAAAAAAAGAACCGTATTGATTTGACATAAGAAACCTCCATACACAACTGTGTGTGTGAAAATACCCAACTATGACTAGACGTTCCCGCACCAGACCGCACCAGACCGGCAGAACTCACCTGCCCTAAAAAAATAAAATACCAATAAGAGATGGCATTGGGAATGCAATAGGCTCAAAGAGATTTTTCCCTCTTATTAAAGAAGAGATTAATCTATTATATTGGAAAAAGATCCCATTGGATCTAGTCAAAAAAAAAAAAAATCCCATTGGATACAGCTAAACCTGGCCTTCATTGACTCCTATATATTCTTTCACCCAAAAAAAATAAAAATTTAATATTCCTATCACAGATTTAAGACAATAAGATCTATACAAATTTTACTCTCTTTTTAATTCCAGTGTTCTTGCAAAGCTTCATTTTTTTTTACTTTATCCAAAGAGAAAAGTAGGCAATTCCATTAAGAAAGTAGAAGAGACAGAAATAACTAACCAGTGGAAATGCCACAGCTAAGCAAGCAAGCCTTGTCCACAGGGATGGGTTCAGTGATCTTGACCAGATGAATTATGTCCACAACCGTATACTCAGAGAAGCTGGAAACAAACAAGAAATGGTTGATCACGTCACCATTTGAGTCTCTAAATCTGCTGCTTCCACTTCTTGGCATTCCTGGGTTTACACTGAAAGGTATCTTTGAGCAGATATTGCTCTTCTCTGACTTGCAATCTTTACAGTCTTCACAGTTTGCCAAGAACACAGGAACCACTATGTCCCCTTTCTTTACTTCCTCCACAAACTCCCCAACACTCTCCACAACTCTGAAAGAAATACAAGAAAAATGGGTTTTTTTTTTTTGGAATGAAATTCAACAAATCTGAAAGAAACAGAACAATATTTAACAGAGATTTTGATGAAACAAAATGGGTTTTTTTCTTTTTTTCTTTTTTTGGATTACCCGACTGCCTCATGCCCGAAAATTGTTGGGAAAATCCCAAAAGGTTTCTGCAAATCAAAATTGAATAAAAATGTTAAATTTCCACTCAAGTTCTCATTTTTACTTGGGAGTTTGGGGGTTGGTGGGTGTGGGGGGAGAAACAGAGGAGGAGAGGAAGACTTTCTGCAAGTCAAGATTGAATAAAAATGTTAATTTCCACCCAAGTTCTCCTTTTTATTTGGAAATTTTGGGGAGGAGAAACAGAGGAGGAGAGGAAGACTCTAACTTGCATCTTCCAGAAGGTAACATCGCTGTGACAGAGAGAGGTACAGAGTATCTTGATTCGAACTTCCCAGGCTTGAGGTGGAGCTACTTCAATTTCTTCAATCACTAGAGCTTCTTCTGGGTTTTTGCATATTGCAGCTGTTGATTTCAAAGAGAAGAACAGAGACTGTAAGAGATTAAACAAAAGAACTCATCTGGGATTCTTGTTAAGAAGAATGAACAAAGTACCTTTGCACCGAATGGGTTTCCCTGTTGTGTCTGAAGGGTTTGTCTGAGTTTCCTTATCCATGATTTTGAGATGAAATGAACGTAAAACGAAATCTCTTCCTCCACTTCTATCAATAACTCATAATATATAGAGACAGTAAGGCGGTGAAGTTGAATTTTAAACTATAAAATTATGAAATGGGGGCAGAAGGACAGAAGGTATACGATATCTTTTCTATTAATGGCTTGCCAAGTGCCAGCCGTAGAGTCTGACTCATCTCCAATTATAGAAAGTTCAACCAAATCGTTATCCTCTTATTTTCACCGTTAAAGCTCGGATCGGATTGGTATCGGCTTTAATTAATCTGATCCTGATACCCACATAAAATTCAATGGTAATGTTCGACCTACGTTGATCTAGATCAGTATCAGTGTTGATTGATATTAGCATTGGTATAAATTTTCAACAAAATTGATGCTTATATCAATGGGACAATTTATATCGGTTTGATATTGAATCGAAAAATGCTACTTTTTTCATATAAAAAAAGCCGCTCACGTCTATTGACATAGTGAGTCATGGGGTTTATACTAACACTTTTTCTACTCACACAAAATGTGCGTTCCCTACGAATAAATCTATCTTCTCTCTTGTTGGTGTAATTTCCTTCTCTTAGATCGTGGGCAACCTTTACTATAATTAAATAAGTGAAAAATGCTATTATATACTCTACACTCTACACTCTACACTCAAGGGAGTCCCTCGACAGTCCACCTTATTCTACCCTATAGCATAATATGGTTATTTTGACCGTTCAAATAGATAAATCAAGATCTCGATTAGTCAAATGTCAAATTTAAACTCAAATTTTTTTATTTATTTATTTTTAAATCACAAGCACTAAATAAGAAAACAGATGAGACCTTTTTACGAAACACAACCTTGATCAGGTAAAAAACAACAAAAGCATTAAATATGAAAACAGTTGAGACCTTTATTAAACACAGCCGTATTGTCTTTTCATTCAGTTGCTGTTATTGCTTTCCATGGTGGTTATGTGGTCTCTATCTTACTTTTCTTTATAAAAATAAACTAAAAAATTTGTGTGTGATACATTTGAATCCATTTCATTTAATGGGACCATAGATTAGGGCTCAAATTTTTTAATGGGAGAAAGAAAGAACACTTATTAGTCATGTAACTTTGCATCAATGCATCAATGAATCAATGAAGATGAAGGGGCAATGAGGGCATACACATGGACATAAACAAGAGGTGAAACTTTCGAATTCCGTAAGAGTGGGGCATCATTTTTCCATCCTCTATAGTTAAATTCAGGGAGCATTCATTTTTCAATAATATTAATATAGAATTGATGATGATGACAATGGAGCAATCAAAGTTTCGAGGGGATCAAATGAGAAATTGAGAATACGAGGCATGCGGGCATGACTAGTGTTTATTATTGAACTCTAACTTCCAATCACGACAAGTAAGAACTGACAACCTTAAGAAACCTGCTCCCTTTCTAATCAATTAAAAAGATATATTTATTTTTACCATTCATTAGAGTGAAGAGAGAATCTCTCCATCCAAGGTGACATGACATTATGATTAGACTCTCAATCGCTAAAGATATCATAAACCACCTCCCCCATTTTGACAATGATGGCAGGGCAATCGGTAGGGAGGAGGTTATGGCATCAAAACTAGTCATATTTCGGTGTAAGGATAGATGTGGGTAAGAGTAGGTGTCCTTTGGCCCTATAAGGCCAGTAGACTAACCATCGGCCGATGGCACACAATAGGATAGAATAGCAAAAAAAAACCAAACCAATAAGGCTTAGATTCGATTCGATTTGTGTTGTTATCGGTTTGATATGGCCGATTTTACCGGTTGGATTTAGGAATTGACACCCCTACTTCCAATCACGACAAGTAACAACTGACAACCTTAAGAAACCTGCTCCCTTTCTAATCAATTAAAAGGATATATTTATTTTTACCATTCATTAGAGTGAAGAGAGAATCTCCCCATCCAAGGTGACATGACATTATGATTAGACTCTCAATTGCTAATGATATCATAAACCACCTCCCCCATTTTGACAATGATGGCAGGGCAATCGGTAGGGGGGAGGTTATGGTGTGAGGATAGATGTGGGTAAGAGTAGGTGTCCTTTAGCCCTATAAGGCCAGTAGACTAGCCATCAGCCAATGGCACACAATAGGATAGAATAGCAAAAAAAAAAAAAAAATCAAATTGAAGTTAAGATTTGTAGAATATTAAGAGGTTCTTTCTTCATTATTGGAGAAAGAAGACTCCATAAACCTCTCTCCCCCCCCCCCCCCACCCCCCAAAAAAAAATTTTTCTTCAACGAAAGATTTAAAACTTGAAATTGAAATCAAGATCAGTCCTGAGCAATTCTTATACATATCAGTGAAAAATCACTCTTTATAAGCCTTAACCCAAGCTTTCATATAGAGATCACTCGATCTAAATCGGTCATGATCAGGTTCAGCCTCGAAAACATTGTCTTCAGCCATACCTCTATCACAAACAACAATCGCTCAATAGGAGGCATCAATTTACTTGTTCATATCCTTAAACTCGATGTGCAAACATCTAACTTGGGCTCACAATCACTTTCACATATGAACCTTTGGGTAAGCATCATCTCTAACTTTTCGTTCTACTATTTTCTAAAATACATGCCTAAGATACCTTGACTATTACTGTATTCTCTCATAATTATATTTTTCAAAACTCTATTTTTCGCTTGCAAACTTCAAGAGTGATGAAACTTGATATATGAGTAGGAGTCCTTGGATCTATTTGTCCACAAGCTTTGGGACCCATTTAATATGCCATGTGGTTAATATTTGGGATGTTGAAAAAATGCTTCTTAACATACCAAGTAGGAAACAATTATCCTAAACTTTATAAAATATTATAATAACACATTGAGGAGTCTGATTGGTTTGAAACTTAACCAATGACTATATTAACAATACTCATGGTAATAGAGTTAAGAACTCATCATGTAGGTGGCTTAAAAAATAGTTATGCTCCTCTCTCTTCAGGGTGGATGTTCTTCACCGATGAGAGGAATGCTAACTTCTCTCGCGTGTCAAGACAAAGTTGAGTCTTTTTTTTTTGGGCGGGGGGCTAACGATTGGTTTCTAGGCCTTCGGCTTGACTAGTCCTGTGGACCTATACCAACCCACCCCTCTCCCTGATCATATAAACTAAATCATATCGGGGTTAAATGAGAATCATTTAATTTTCACCAAAAATGATGAAAAACACTAAATACCCCATGTGACTAATCCCAAAAAGATAAAAGCAGTTAAAATTAGAACTTGGATCCACGAGGTTAATAAAAATTCTAACAACATTGATCGTTTAGCCCCATGGTCAATATAATACAATCACAAGATAGGAAAAATAATCTTATTTATTATTATCCACCCTCTATTATACTGATTTCGGATTTTGATAATCCCATATGACATCTTCAAATAGACTTGTTACCAGCCTTCTAACTTTTCCAGTGATTTTTTAAAATATCTTAGGTTTTTCTTAATCATTCAATGGGACTATCACCTTGGTTGAATTCAAAGGATTAAGGGATAACGACACCTATTATATTCATCTTTTTGTCTATGGCATTTAGTTTTGTGGACCTTTTACTATTTTGATTAATATAATAATATAGTACCACGACGGTTGAATATTGACTTTTTTTTTATTTTTTATCATATGATATAAATTTTATTTTTTTTGACTAAGCTTTCTTCCACCATCGGTGAAAAATATAATAATTTCTTAATCCACGTCGATTGTTTGTTGGGATTCTTTAGCTTTTGGAATACCAAAAGGGTATTCTCATCAGATGTCATCTTTTTGTCTATGGCATTTAGTTTTGTGGACCTTTTTCTAATTTGATTAATATAATAATATAATACCACGATGGTTGAATATTGACTTTTTCTTATTTTTTCACATGATATAAATTTTTTTTTTGACTAAATTTTCTTTCACCATCGATGAAAAATATAATAGTTTCTTAATCCACGTTGATGGTTGGGATTCTTTGGATTTTGGAATACCAACAGGGTATTCTCATCAGATGTCTTTTTTAAATGTGATAGTTTTGACTATATTAGAGGATATTAGTGTGAACCATGGTTTCAAGCATCAGTAAAGTGACAGTCATATCAGTTATTTGTATTGTTTTTAAGGTAAAATAATAAAAAAAAAAGGGCAAAATTGACCAATATGAATTGGTCCGATCCGATTCAGATATCAATACCTAAATCCATGGTGTGAATTGAAAATGTTTGTGTTAAGGCACCCTTAGAAGAATTCTTGGAGCATTACTCTAAGATGAGAAGAGTTCCCATAGATGAACCTTGTCTATTGCATTTTTGCATGAACCATTTATACCATGCGTAGATTGCTTATATTGAATTCTCTAGGTGTTTTCTACCAAGTGGGTAATGCCCAGTCTAGAAATCCATGGCAAGTCTATTGGATTCCCAATAACCCTCCATTGTTGGCACCATTTCCTATTACGGAGGACGCACCCAGATTGGTCAAGGAGCTGATTTGTCCTCTCACTTGCACATGAAAACAACACATTATTTTTCACTTGTGGTCACCCGATATTGCTTGGAGTATATTGTCCATTCCAATACCCCCATGGGACACCCCAGATTAATATATATGGCTTGGTACTGCTTCTGGTATGTTCTCAGTTTCATTAGCTTATCGCATGTTGGTTGCCCAGTCATGTAATTCTTCAAATCCAATTTGGCTATATCTTTGGTATTCATATACAATACCTAAAATCAAGTTCTTCAACTGGAAACTCCTTCGAGGACAATTACCAACTCCAACTCTTCTCAGAAGTAAAGGTCTCTCAATTCCAAATATCTGCCCTTGGTGCAAAGCCTCAGGACTCACGGCTAAGCGTATTTTGTTTGATTGCACTTTTGCCAACACTGTGTGGATAATGGTTGGATTCACATGTAGTATATCATGGAATGACTTCCCTTCCTGCATTTCCACTATCTTGCAACAATCATTTAACACCAGAGCTTATCATCTTCAGCTATCCCTCATTCTGAATATATTGTGGAATTTATGGTTGGTTTTTTGGACATGATCTTTCGTTCAACCCAAATTCCTGTGGGAACGATTTTCCATAAAGCCAAACTTCTTACAAATCAAGTCTCTCACAAAATTCTATTACATACCAGGAGATTTTCTTTTGTCTAATGGAACCCCCTCCCTCACCTCTCATTAAGGTAAACGTCGATGGGGCTTCTAGTGGAAATCCAGGAGCAGCAAGAATTGGGGGAGTCTTTCGGATCACAATGGCTTGTTTCTCGGGGGATTCTCGATTGGAATCGATTATGCTCATGCAGGTGTGGCTGAAGCTATGGCAGTTTTGTTGGCATTACGAATTGCTGCCTCTCAAGGACATAGATCCCTTGTTATTGAAGGGGATAATCTCACTATTATCAATATCCTCAGTCACTCTTGTCAATCGGTTCCATGGAGAGTGCGGCACATTATCAATGAATGTTGGCACCTTTTGAATGAATTTAGACACATCACTTTCCAACACGTCTTGTGAGAAGGGAATTCAGTAGCGGATCTTTTAGTATCTACAGGAGCTTCAACACAATATCATAGCATTTGGGACTACTCCTCTCCCCCACCCTTTCTCTCGAATTAGCTCTTTTTAGATTTTTGTGGAACTGTTTTTCTTCATTGTAAGTGTTAAATTGATTTTCTTCAAAAAAAAAAAAAAAACTCTAGGCATTTTCCAAAGCAAACTTACATCGAGGGTGTGTATGGTAATGTTTATGTTCCAAATTATTGTTTCTAAATGTTTTTTTTTTTTTTGCCTTTATGGTATTTTAGAGTATTTGTGTACCAACAAATGTATGGTAAAACTGGGAAAAAAAATAGGCTACGATTGGTTGTCATCCAGAAAAATATTTCTGCCGTTTTTTCGTTCTATGGGAACAAAAAAATGGAATAAAGCGTTTGGTGTCAACTTGGTGTTTTTCCCTTTTTTTGGAACGAAAGGGGAAAAAAATGCTAAAAACGCAAAATGATGGAACAACAAAACCTTGTTCCGTCATTTCCGTTTTGTTCCAAACACAAAAAAAGAAGTGAAAACTATGGTAATCTTTCCTGAAACAGGTTTCAGTAAACACTTTTTTTTTTAAAACGGCATTTAGGCACAGAAATTGAAAATTTTGTTTTTGACATGAAACATCGTTTCTGGAACTGAATGATTACCAAACACATCCTTATTTTTACATTACAAAAAAAGAAGAAACACGCATGATGTATGTAAATATATATACTAATACATATGCATGCCTTGTGTTATTCAGGTATAATAAATTGGGCCAAGTTGGGTCAAATTGGTCCATTTCTGATAAGGTTGAAACGGTTTCGGTCTGTTATTGTGACAATCTAAAGCCAAACCATAAAGGAAGTTTTCGTTTTCAGTTAGTTTGATCCAATTTTATTGGTTTTTTGTTACTGGTTCATAACTAGACTATTATCAGATTTGGTTTGGTCCGATTTCAGGTTTACATGTAAACATAAAGAAATTAATGAGGAAATCCTAGTTTTTGAGGGGTTTTCAGTTTCATATCGGGTTATTGTTCTGGTCTCATGTTTTATCAAGTTTGGTCCAATTTTCAGCTTTGACCCGCGCATTCAGTTGGTCCAGTTTTGTTTCAATTTCTACTGGTTCACAGACACCACTTCAAAACCAAACCAATAAGAATTCGATTCAATCCAAACGGAATTGATCGGTTTGGATCAGCCGACTGGGAACTTTGACCTCCGTAATTGTGCTTAGGGCGTCAATTATGAGCCTGCACCGATAGGCCCAATTGATCTCGATATATTTATGGTCAAACCTGGATAAGTCCGATTAATAAACGTGTCGGGCTAAATGGCATTCATAGTGCATGTAGCTAGTCTGTCGGGCGCCTGACCAAGCCGAGTGATTATAGGCCCGACTTGAACAGACTCGGTGTAGCCCAACCGAGCCCGACCCCTTTATTAAAGAACAACCATGATCTCAAATCATTTTTCTTCTTTATTAAATATTTTTGTCACATTCTACTATGATGATTTTTTGTATAAACTATATTGATTTAATGTTTAAATTGAACAACTATGGACCTTCAATCCACTTAAGAAAATAACTCTAAGGTAAGCACATTTAGAGCCCACGTAGACTTAAATAGGTCTGTAGCCCAAGGTCTGTTTAAGATAGCCTGACACCAATTGGTCTAATTATAAGCTGTACCATGCCCCTCAAAGCTAGGTCCGTTTACTGAAATAGACGTTTACTGTGCAAGATTTTCAAGTGGTCAAACTCGATTAGTCCCGACCAAGACCATCCCGGCCCGACCGGTTGACAACCCTAATTGTGTGTGACCAAGGACAGAATGTGTCCTGCGGCAGTTTCCTATAGTCACGAATAAACTTGTGACATGTAGAAAGACCCAATTTAGTTCGGCCTAACCCATATGTGTGAAGTTCGAAGTTCAAGCCCATATTGAAACATAAAACTTGTTTCTTTATATATTGGCTGGGTCTAAGACCCATGGGCCTTAGGACCAAGACAGGGCCCAGCATAAGGATCTGACTTGGTCTTCTATTCTTCCCCATTCTTCTGGTCTTTAGGGTACTCACAATGGAAATTTCTTTCATAGAAAAAATAAATAAATATAAAAAAATCTACCCAAAAGGCTAAAACACATATAGTATACAAAAAGAAACGTCTTGCTTGGCGTAACCATCGTTGATTATATTGAATTAGAAATCATAATGGTACGTATTGAAAGCAAAATTATTCTTCTTCATACAATAGGGGTGGTTCATTTTGTATTGAGCGAGGAGTAATTGATAATGCCAAAAAAAATTATTTTTAAAGGACAATTTTTTTACATCAAGAGTTCATTATTCCATCCTAAGGTTCATAAACCCATATAGGGTTTTAGTATCTTTTCCGAAAAACCCCTTATGATACCCTATGTGTGCATTTAAAGCACTCGTCGCCATGGTTTTAGAGAAACTTGGTCTAACTTTAAATGTAGGGATAAAAAAACATGCCAATCTCGTGTTGCTTTCGTCCAAAAGCATGTGGGTATTTTCATAATTATACTTTGTCTTATATAATCCTTATAAGATGATGTCACCTTTTTAAGAATATTCAATTAATAAAGACCCAATGATATAATTACACAGGCCCTAATTAGGGAAAAGAAATTTTTCAAACCTTTAAAAAAAAAAAAATTGTAACTAGGTCCCACATGATTACATTAATAACTCTAAATCACTACATATTGGTTAAAAAAAAAATACTACATATTGGTTATTAAATTTTATTTTATTTGGTTAGAAAAATTAAATTTCAAAAGCATCCTTACTATATATGATTAAAAAAAATATTTAAGTAGTTTGTGTTGGTTTGGTGATGTTCTTCTAAAAAAAAAAAAAAAAACTAAGATCAAGCTTTATGTATGATTTAGAGTGTTCAAACCGTCACTTTACAAAAAAAAAAAGAGTATTCAAACCATCCCATGGAAGGGAAAAGAGTTACCTAATGTACCACAAAGGCATGAACTCATAGGAAATATGACTTTTCTCTAATCCAGTAATAGTAGGGATGCAATAAATTTTTGAAGAAACTCTTTGCACAAAGAGAGAGGAGACCTTCTCCATATGATTATGGTTTAAGACCCCAGGTACAAAAGTGAGAGAGAGAAAGCATTGTTTAAGATTTTGGAATAGGCCGATATCGATCTTGATCTAGATAAGATAAAAATACCCTTAGTTGTTATTAAAAATTTATTTTTATTTATTTATTTTATTACCCTTATTTTACACTAATTCAATGATACAATATTAGCCAAGAATCAGGATCGAATGTGATCGATTCAGGCCAATCTAATTCGATTCCTCAAGCAGTGGAAGGGAGAAGAGACTGATAGTATGTGTCGGTTGGAAGGATCTCTCCCATCCATCCTTATCTCTTAATTAATAAATAAAGATGTTGCAACAAACCTACCTTCCTCTACCCAAAAAAAAGGATGTTGCTCTAATTGATAAGAGATCTCATGAGTCATGAGATAATTCATTTATCTAATTTCGTTATTATAAATATTTTTAACTCCTAATTAAAGATGTTGGCACATAAGGACAATTTAAAATGATATGACATGTATATCCTTAATGAAATAGATTAATTACAATCAAATATATCAATTTAAAGATATCACATAAAGAATTTATGAAAATAAAAATAATTACAAGCATCACCTTATATTGTCATCTTATCCTGAAGATCCAATTTATCGATTGTACATCAAAATATTTTCCAAACATTTAGAAATTATTATTATTTTTAAAATTCTTTTGTAAATAATTTACAAATCATGTCATTAGGAACGTAATTTTGTCCAATTATGAAACAACATTACAACAACAAACTTAGCATTAGCCCAACTTAATGGGATCGGCTACATAGATCCATACAAAACAAAATAGGAAAGAAAAAAAAGTCCGAACAAGAAAAGGTGAAGGAAGAAATAGAAAGTTGAGAGTAAAAAGATGACAAGCAACTAAGAGGAAAGAGGCACAATCCAACAAGTCAAGAAATCTCAGTTAGATGGAATCGGCTTCATAGACCCTTGCCCTCCGATAGGCCCGATCCAAGGTCATACTTGGGGCAAGACTGAAAACTATGCATGTTATTCCTCACCACTTTTTTTATTGTCATTTTAGGCCTACCCTCACCTTTTTTAGCTCATTCAATATGAATCTAATCACTCATCCTTATTGGGTGTCTTTAGACCTCCTTTAAGCATGACTATACCACTTTAAACGACTTTTGTGGAGCTTGTAGTTAATCGGGGCCATTAGTAACGGAACTTCATCCAATTATGAAACAACATTGTCTCTCTTGATACTCATCCAATACGGAAAGCAAATTTTTTGTCGATCGTCTTTTTCGTTCACGTGTAAATACTATGAATCTAACACACTAATATACAATCTAAAAGACACTAACCATTGATAGATGAAAACCCATAATGTCCAATTGCATTGATAAGAAACTCTCAAATATAGGAATAAATTATGATCCACTGATGAAAATCTTATTTCTTATACAACTAAAATTTATCCATTCAAAACTCATATGATCCAATTTAATATACAATATATGAATGTGAACATAGTGCACAATTCTTTTCATACTCGTGAACTCCTTTTAACTTAAAAGATAAAGGACAATAATAACCATTATAAGCAGTTAAATTAATTAAATCATTTAAGATTTGATGGACACAAGAAAAATAAATGAGCTACCTACCTCATTGCCCACAATGGCTCAAAGCAAGCTTTTCATGCTTTTCTCATATATAGAGATACTGCCACATCACCCTCAAGTGAGGGGAGCACAGCACCAAAACAAAAGTTGATTGGGCAATCCTCCCTCTCTTTCTCTCTCTCTCTCTCTCTCTACCGACTCCTTCTTTTCATCCTTTTTGAATCCAAAAGTTAATGTAACCATCATTTGCTTCCGACCGGAATTCACTTCCACTTTGTCTTTTAATGGACTTTACAGCATCAAAGACTGGGTCCATCCTCTTATATTATATTGGGTCATTGGGCCATTTGGGGTACCCCATTCCCATCTAGAAGCCCCACACAACACAATCAAACCCTTCTCCCTATTAAATAAAACAGAGGAGAGGAGATTAGATATTTGCTCCTTACCAATTTATGGTTCAGACTGTTTGGTGGTTGCTGGGAGTCTTGGGACTGAAACATTGAAGCCCATTTCCTCCTCTTTGCGGCGGCCATGAAGCCACATGTGGGCTGGGCTTATTCTATTAATATCTCTCTCTCTCATATGAGTCAGCAAATCATGAGGGTCCTTTTATAGTCAACAAACTTCTTTGACCACCCCCTTCTGTCACGCTTGGTAATTGTAGTAATTAATTAATAGAAACCAAAAACGGTTAAAATTTAACACCATATCGCCCTTGCCCGGCCCGACCTGTCATATAATGGTTAGGAATTGGCACTTCTACTATGCAGCTCTGGATTCTATAAATCAGTATCGTATTGGCCTGCATGGATCACTTGTATTAGTTGATCCGTGTGATACCGATAGATATCGATACGTGGTGCTTTTCAAATTTTTTTGAATGATTCAAACCGATACGGTCTGATATAAATTGAATCTTTTACTCACGGATCAATTGTACGGGTCAGAAAAAGAAAGAATTTCATCATTAATTAACTAACTAAGTAGTATTAATTATTGTTTAATTTAGGATTCCATTAGTTTAATAACTCAGCCCGTCAGAGACGTCTTTTTCAAAACGGACGTCTTTCAAACGCATTCTTCCTTTGGACGCGCGGTGCCTTCTTTCGTGGGTAATATGACATCTCTCTCTCTCTCTCTCAATTTGTAATTAATCTATGGGTTAAGGAAAGGCAAAGGAAGAGACACTGAAAGCACCAGATTCAGTCTTTAATTTTCTCTCTAGTTCTTAAATAAGATCTTTCTCAAAAACTGAGAAGTTATAAAATCTTAATTTTGGGTAAAGGGCTCACAGCCTCCCAAAGTTGAAATAAACAAATCTGGTTCCTGTTTTCCATTGATTTCATGTCCCCCTCTTGTCTCCTGCTCAATTCTTCTGTGCAGCTTTTAGCAGTTTTGATCCCATTTTCTTCATGTTAAAAGCATGAACCCAGATAAGCATCATCTTAGATAAAGAAGAAGAGGATATCAATAGTGGGTAGATAGAGAGAGAGAGAGAGAGAGAGAGAGAGAGAGAGGTTGGGTATAATGGAAAAAAGCTGTCACTCATCTGGTGAATCCATCACCAGCAACAACAGCAGCAACTTTCACCAGCAGCAATACCATCCCCACCAGAACAACACCACTACCAGCGACAGCAATAGCAGAGATCAGTACCTGAAGCAGCTCAATAAGATCTCTCACAAGATAGCTAAAGATTCAAAACCCCCACCCATCAGAAAATACCCTGTTGACCAGCTTCGTCACAATCCACAGCAGCAACTACCACCACTGCATCAGCAGAGTCAACAGCAACCACAGCAACAGCAACAGCAACAGCAGCAGCAGCAGCAGCAACAGCAACAGCAACAGCATCAGCCTCCAGTGTATAACATCAACAAAAACGATTTCAGAGACGTAGTTCAGAAGCTCACTGGCTCCCCAGCTCACGAACGAAGCTTCTCTACACCCCCACCCATCCACCCACCTAAGCCCCAAAGCTCTCGCCTCCAGCGTATTCGTCCACCACCACTTGCCCACCTCAGCCCTCGACCCCAATCTCCCCTCCCCACCACCAAAGCCGCCGCTTCCGCCGCGGCCAACGATGGTGGCCTGACAAACAACGGTAGCACCGGCAACTTTGTGGGCAACAACAATGGACGGTCGGTGTCTCCTTTATCGCCTCTTCCTCCTTTCCCATCAGTTCATGCCGCTGCGGAATCACCCATCTCCGCCTACATGAGGTACCTCCAGGGCTCCATCTCGACTGTCGATTACGATTCCAAGCGATTCCCCACTGGGCTTTCGCCGCTGTTGTCGCCACGGTGGAATAACCCTAATTCGTTTCAGCCTCTGGTGTCGCCTCGGTGGAACAACAACAACAACCACCCTGGCTCATTACAGCCGCCACCACCTCTTCCGCAGCCGCACCAGGTTCTTCCTTCGCCCACATCGGCTATGTCTCCATCACAGTTTCTGATGCCTTCGTCGCCTCTGCCGTTTGGGAAACTTCCGTCGCCGCAGTCGCCGTACCCTCTGCTTTCCCCGACGTTTCTGTTCTCACCTACTGCCGGTCAATTAGGGTTTTCACAGTTCCCTCTGTCACCAAGGTTTCCGGTGGCTAGTCCAAAGTGGAGAGATATATGAGCTTAAATACATCACAAAGCAGAGAAGGTAAGCCTTCATTGCTTGCTGGAGCTCAAGTTAGGGTTTTGTTTTTCTCCTTTTTCTTTTGTTACTGTACATTTGGGTTGGGAAGGAGGGAATTCTTATTCAAATCGCCGGTCGTCGGGAGGAAGGAGATCTGACACTGGTTAAAAATTCGAACTTTGTTGTGTAAATGAATGTGAAAGACGTAGGAAACTATTTTTGTTCTTCTGAGTTTCGGTTGATTGGAATTTCTCTCTTAAATTCAACTCAGAATGTTGCATTTGTTGTTTTATTGATAAAGGCTCTTACAATTTACAAATTAAACTCATAGTTTATGAAATTTCAATGGGATTCTTTTGCCAGTATTGTTCTTCTCTCACAAGTCCAATAATGAGTTCTTAAAGAATATGCAATTGAGGTCCTTGGTGGCATAAATTAGCAGAGATAAGCTTGCAGTGAGAGCTTTTGTCCAGATTGATACTTGTCTCCTGCAAGGAATTTCATTTCTGTCATGGCCAAAACTGATATACTTCTGCAAATTTTTATTTTTATTTATTTTTTTGAGATCACTGTTAACTTTGTTGTGAATTCTGTCAATCTCAATGAATAGTTGTGGAAGCATTTCAATTTGGTAACGGGAGCCCCCTGTGATTTAAGATGAATTTTATCTACATTTGATTCTAGTGTTTCATCCTAACCTTCTATTACTCCAGGATGACTTGTCTCCCCCTTTGGGCTTGATATCTGACATGATATAGCCATTTTGGATTTGCTAGCTATTCATTCATCATTGCTTATGTCTTTTGATATGAAGTTTTCTTGACTGGTTCTCCCCCCTCCCCCTCCCCCTCCACCTCCCCCCACCAAAAAAATAAAATAAAATCCAATTAGCATTAGAATTATATTCAAGTGAAAATGGGGCTATTTCAGAAGAAAGACTTAAACCTTGATTAGCATGGTCCAGAAACACCCTATTAAGTCATTGATCCCTTACTACCCACCCTTGTCCATGTCTGTGGCATTGTTTGCAGACTGTAGGCCTCCCTAGAACAAGATGTTCAATTAGGAAGTGATGCTCATCCAGGGTTCAAAAACCCAGAACCGGGATCCAGATTGGTCCTGGCTGATTCCAATTTGATCTGGACTGGAATTGGCTGGAATCGTCCTTGTCAACCCTAGAATCAGCCTGTAGAGGATCTACCCTACCAATTCTGTTGGGGTTTGTCCAATCCGGATTGTCCAGAATCAGGTTGGCCTTTGCTGATCCAATCCTATTTTTTAAATCCTGCCCATCTCATTCTATAGAAGTGAAAATCAACACTGTGAGTAGGTGGTGTCAGATCAAATAGGAGAAAAATCTGTCCAGTAATTGCTCCACTACAATGATCCTTCTGTAACACCTAGATAATCTGTGACTACTTCAGATTTCAACTCGGGGCTTGGTTCAAGTTGCAACAGGAATTTTTTTTGTTTATATATTTAGAAGGAAAAAAAAATAACTGCAGTTTGAGACTTTGTTTGGACAACTGAGAAAAATCTTTTTTCAATGTTCTTTAAAAAAAAAAAATAACCAAAAGATCTAGAACATTCATGTCACCTCTTTTAAATGCAAGGCTTCAGGGGCCAGTGGAAAATTATGATTGTGGATATCTATTAGATGTGGACAAGGTGTTGTCTCTCCCTTGGTATGCATCTTGTGAAGGATGAAGGGAAGTTGGTTGATCACATTTATTTTTTCTGCAAAGCAGGTGTTGTTTCATTTCCTAACAAATTTTAGTTCCAATTGGACTTTCCCCAATGATGTAGTGGGCTTATGCGGTTTTGGCAACTCATTCCATTTGGGGCAAGGGGTAGGTTCCCATGGAGGGCTACACTATTACATGCACTATGGTCGTTGTCGGAGGAGAGGCATGCCTTTTTCCCTGGGTCATATTGGCATCTGAGTTGAAGATGATTGAGAAAATTAGGTTGTGATTGGGCACATTGGTCTATGGCTGATCCACTCTTTGGAGATGTTCCAATTTTTTAATTCACAGATTGGCCAAATGTGATTTATTCAAACATTTCTATGAACTGAATAGCTGAGCTATGGTTGGATGGGATGTCAGATTGAATTTTGATGGTTCCTTTATGAAAATTTTGGGTCTTTCCAGGGTTGGGGGAGTCATCACACCAACGGCAGGAGATATACGGAGGGTGTATTCAGGTCCAATTTGTGAAGGAAGTTGAGAGAGATGGTTTTCTTTATTAGAATTGGATTTAGATTTAAGTGAGGGATTTTGCGACATCATGGTATAGCCGTATAGGGTGATTCGGTGACAACCATTGCTAGAATATCTTCTAATGAGTAAGCTTCTTGGAGATTTTGCTCAACCTTTTTACTTTTCTAGAGAGCTTTGAGTTTGGGCTTTGGATAAATCCTGTACCATGAGTAATTGTATGTTTGTTCTAAAGTATCACCAGTGCAACATTTATTAAGCTAATTATATATTTTATTTCAGAGAACAGTTTAAATTATATTAGAGTGAGTATTTTAGCTGAGATCCTTGGGAAAAAGAAAGGGAATCCAGCTTATGCTCAGTGCTGGAGCATATGCCCATTCATGGGTATGTACAACAAGTCATGAATGACGAATTGTGTTAAATCTGATCTGTGAAAAACGGGCTTCTTTAACAAACCACTGGATGACCAAATTTAACTGTGTTTGATGCTCTTAAAACTCTTTTCTTATGAGGATGATTTCCATGTACTGGGAGCTGTTGCGTTGGTGGCAGGAGTTTCTTAGTCAACTCAGGTTGGATAGCTTGTTTTGCTTCTGGTCTTCTGTTTCCCTTTGGGTTCTTGGATGTTCTTGGGTATCTTGCTTGTTCTTGTTTTCACCTAGCACAGGTATAATTCCCTCGCTTCACAGGCGAACTGCTCTTTCCAGTGAAAACTGAGGAATGACATGGCATATTTTTTGGCTAAGCACAGAGTTGGGAGACAAATGTGTACTTTTGGGTATTCATTTCCTTTGCCATGGTAGTTTTCTTTTGTATTTGTTCATGTACATGCCATTGTGGATAGAGAGTCAAGTTTTGGGTGGCTGTGGTAGACCTTGCTTTGGCTATTGGACATATTTTCACTCCTTTATTAGAACCAAAATCAAGATTTGTATGGAGTTAATGAAATTGAGCCGAAAGGTATTGGTTTTGGAATAGAGTAAAAATCTTGGGGGATTTTTCCTTGCTTATTGCTGTATTTCAAAGGTCACAGCCTGTGTCACTAGGCATTCTTATTGCTGGTTTTGCTTTCAAGCCTGTTTTTTCACCACTGGCTAATTCAATACATTATCTGTTGCTTCTTTTTTTCTATCCGTTAATTGCATCCTGTTTCAGAACTGTTGGATTCCTTGCCTGCATCAGCTCTACGAGCAATTTTACCGGAATGATAAAGAACTGTCTGATGAATTCAAGCAATTGCCATATCTTGTATTTGGTTTTCTTGGGGTATGTCTTTTTTGAGTTTTTATCTTTCTCTGATTGAGAACCAGCAGACTTTATGCACAAATCCATTACAAAACAATGGAAGAACCGAACTTAAATTTTTGAAGATAAACCTAGCTTAAATTACAGACAATGAATGTACTAAAAAAGAGAAAAGTTTCATGTTTAAATTACAGAGTGAATGTACTAAAAAGAGAACAGTTTCATGTTACTTAGTTTTGAACATTTTATTATCTTATTCAGATTATGTGATTTGATGTTGCAAAACATGTAAGAGAGAGTTGATGGCTCTGATTCTTTTGTTCACAGTTTTGAGTTTAATTATTGATGATAAACTTGGAACTTCAAAGAAGTTTCTTTAATCAATGGGAAGTGGTTTCCTGGTCTGTGCAAGAAGCTTTGTTGTATGTAGAGAAGTCAACATTGGGACCTTCAGAGCAGGATCTGTTGTTTTAGGATGCCTCATTTTTTTGACTGTTCTTGATGCACTTGACAGGTTATGTTATTTTATTCTTCACCATTGCGACTTTGTGCAGATTACTACTAGTATTACTCCAATTTCATAAAATAAATACTGCTATATCCCTGAGACTTTTCTTCAAGGAAAGTACCCTTCAATTGTGTGACTCATGCCATTCAGCTCTCTGCCAGGCATGTGAACCATGTCTTCCAAGTCAAGATTATTGTGCATTGGTCTTCTGTGGTCCATCCTTTGACCTTTTCATCTATGAATATATTTTAGCTTTGAAATTAAGAATAGAAAGATTATTTCCTTTATTTTTATTTGAGTAAATCAAAGTTATTCTTGATAATATAGGGGAGGGCATTATTCTTTAAAAATCGGAATTGGATCGGTTGAATTGGTTATGACTGACCCCAATTCTGGATGTTTCAGAGCGGCCGATTCTAGGGTTTCTGGGACTAGGTCGTTAGGTCGTTGGGTTTTCATATCTGAGGGGCCAAGTTTAGGGCCTTTGGGACCAATTTTAGGCCGATTTTGATTAGATTGGATTCCTAAGTCAGTAGGGACTGATTCAATCTCCAATTCCAAGTTTAAAATCCTTGAGGGCATATTAAAAGCTACTAAACTAGCTAAGAAAATAATTAATGAACTAATCACAGAAATGTGTTTCTTCATGGAGATACCTTTCGATTCCCACTGGATCAGAATTGGTCAAAATTTGACCGAAACCTTAGAAATTGGAATTAGGAAGAAGAAGCAAAGATTTCCATGGATTTGGGTTTTATTGACTTGTTGATTTGAAAGACAAGCAGATCTTGTTATAAGAAGTTATACGATCATTAGGAAGAAGTAAAGATTTCCATAGACTTGGATTTTATTGATTCGAAAGACAATTAGATCTTGTTTATAAGAAGTTCTATAATTTTCTGTTATTTAATTGATTAACAAAAATAAAAAAAAATAAAAAAAAGGTCAAAGGGTAGATCTTGCTATAAGAAGATCTATGATTTTTTGTTATTTAATTGATTGAAAAAATATCAAAAAAAGAAGGTCAGATGATACTCATGGCCGAATCCAAAATAAGTTGCAGGGATCAGCTTTAATCGTGGTAAGCATATGTTCTTATCCAACAAAGCAGCTCTATACTTCTATATCACACATCTATTAATATATAATCACATAACACTGACTAGAAAACTAGGCAACCTATTAAGTTTGCCACCCTTTACCTGCTTTCTGTGAGCAGCTGAAGTCTGGTATCATGGTTAGCTCAGATCAGATTGGAATCAGTATAAAACTGCCCTAACCCTAGTTTCCATACAGGGATTGGCTGGCCAGAATCAGGATCAGTCTCGATTGATTCCAATCCAAATTGGCTGACTCAATCCTGATTTTGAAATCCTTGGTCCTGTGAGAGCACAGGTATTCTCTAATCATTTGAAAGTGTTGACAAAACTTCGTTATATCTTCATCAGTCAACACTAGGATAATGGATGAAAGGAAAACTTTCTCCATTTTACATAGTCATTTTAGAAAGACTAATAATCTCTTCTGAAGGAAAGGGGGGTGGGGATCTAAATTATCATCCTTTCTTTTACTTAAATCCTCACATCAATGGTAAGACATTATGTGACATTATTTTTTTTATTTAACCTTTTTGCATCAGTACCTACTCTATAGAAGGGGGGACGAAGGTGATGGCTAAGAGGCCTCGTGACCTCTGGGTGAGTGAGAGGGCTTAGCGCACAATAGCTTTACCGATTGCGCTAGATAGTTGTCGTTATTAAGGTGACACATTTTACAGTGAGCTTAGATCAGCATATATCTAAAGAGAAAGATGAATGCCAATTGCTGAAATCATTGACTATTGCATTGATATGTCAATGGCATTTGATCATCTTGAAAAGAATTGACTTGCCACCCACATGTTCCATGGGGTGGCATCTGAGCTAAGTTTTTCTTCACCAGTCAAGATGGAAGAATCCCCTCACCAACAGTGATTTGTCCATGGGATTAAACGCTTGTGCCATTTTAAACTCCCATTTACTATGTATGTGTTGTTGCAAATGAAAAGTAGAGGAGTTGGGTTGGTGATAAGATAAAAAGGCATAAAGGCCAATTTATCTCGTAAATGACAATACAATTATATAACATACTTGATCAATCTTTATTAAGAAAAATGAAAAAAGAATTTTAAATTGTTGGTAGTATAATAACTTTAGTCCTTTTAATTTAGGATGGGGTTTTCTTCACGGAAGGTGAAGAGAGAATATCTTAATCTAAAGATTCCACTGGTTTGGCTGGTTCCATTTGATTCGTTTCTTTACTTTTTGATAGGCAATATTTCTTGTTTCTATTTTTAATTTTTTTTTTCTATTTTTTGGGTGAAAGCAATATATCCTCTACATAGGTTAAAAAATACCCATCAAGGGCTGAAAGGAGTTTCTCAAGAATTACTTCTTTCTGGACGGCTGATGCAAACTATATTTCGATCCTTTGTGATACAAGTTGTGTGTGTGTCTTAAACTCCATGCTTGAGCGATTTTGGCCTTTAGATGCGTACCAAATGTCTTGTTATGCCACAGAGGAATTCAATCAATGCAAATTAGGTCAAGATCCCATATCAGATCAAGTGGAATGCAGATTTATGGCATTTGATCTACCTTTTGACTTATCCAATTGATCCATATTTGAATCTCTTACAGGTAATCTAGTTAGTAAAGGATCTTTGCCTTACTACTTTTGGTGAAAATTGAATTATTTTCATTTAACCTTGATATGATCTGATCTATGCAGTCATTTGTAAAAAAAAAAATTGAAATAACAATAATAATGTCCTATACTTAAAATCATAGTTGGACACATTGGTATAGGATCGGCCGCATAAGCCATGACCAATACTGATACACACCGATAAGGATTATCCGATACAGCACGGAAATAGTTTTTTTTTTTCCCCTAAAAAAGAGCCGATACGGCTGACACTGGGTATCTGCAGCACCCGATTTTGTCACTTTGTCTCCAATTCCGTGAATTAAAATCCATGGTTGTGTCTAAAGTTTCTACGAGGTTGCTAGATGACAAACCCTGGAAAGATATCCAAATCTCTCTCTCTCCCTCTCTCCCTCTCTCCCTCTCTCGCGCACATTAGATAATTAGAAGGGCAGCTAAAGGGAAAGTAGGGTCAGTCAATGGCCTTATCCTTACCCACCTTATTTAGATCAAAAGGGTACAAATTCTTTATCCTTGTCTAAAAAGTCAGCTAACCTATATGGAATATAACCTTTTATCTATGCCCTTCATATGAATGTCTGTTTTTTTTGCCCCCGGTTGCAAGATGCCCATTAGGAGGACTCACAGAAGAGTCAAGATAGGGACCAACAGAGGGGGGCAAAATGGGGCCCAAGAGAGCTTCTTGGAAAGCAATATAATAATAGTTTTTTTTTTTTAGTAACAATAAAAATCCTAATAGTTCTGTGACTCAGAAGAAGCTGTGCCTGTGGGGGGACTAATCCCCTGAACAAGGCCCTAAAGCACTCTCCTAAAGAAGTGCCAACCACCAGGGCTTTCGGCAAAAATGATAAGGCTAATGGAGAGCGCACAGTTGATGCAGTGTCAGCATTCACCAAACAAACTTTAAAACAATTAAGAAACCTCACATCATTGGTACAACTCATTAGTTGAAATCAGTCAGCTACAAATCCT
Organism: Macadamia integrifolia; assembly: GCF_013358625.1. Classification (NCBI taxonomy): domain Eukaryota; kingdom Viridiplantae; phylum Streptophyta; class Magnoliopsida; order Proteales; family Proteaceae; genus Macadamia; species Macadamia integrifolia. The sequence continues at coordinate 7,762,198 of NC_056558.1, read as the reverse complement.
CCTCTACTCTCATCTAGGACCCCATAAAAAAATAAAAAAAAAAAGAATGAACATCCCCCCCCCGGCCCCACCCCAGCCCACCAAGAAGGCCAGATGACTAAAATATCCATTATGTATGAATTTATGGAAGGGAAAAGTGTCTCTGAGTCTATGGCGACTGGCGTACTGTATTTGTATACCCAGACACATATGATTAATTTATTATTTGTTCTTTTCAAAATAAAATCAATAAAAAAAATGAACTGACAACCCTTGCCCTTTATGGAAAATGAACTCTATCCAGGATTCTACCAAAAAAAAAAAAAAAAAAAAAAAAACCAAGATCATGGCCTACGTCAAAGCTCCCCCATCTTTCACTGTCCCCTCCCATGTGAAAAGACATGTCTGTCCCTTACTCTGTAGAGAGAGAGAGAGAGAGAGAGAGAGAGAGAGAGAGAACTTCCAAAAGCTACCATTCAGAGCCACCAGAGGTAGTAGAAATTAAAACATTGAATAAAGGAGTCTGAACCCCTCTAGTAACTGATTTTGATACAGTGAAATCACAGTTCATATCGACGTGACAAAAGATCAGTCCACAAAAAGAAAAGGACAAAATCGAAAGGAGTAAAAGCATCGAAGAGGGGAGAGAGGAATGGTGGTCAAGTTGAAAGTTTGAAATGCATTCCCAATCCCACCTAGCCCGAGAGTCGAGACACTCATTAGGTCCAACAGAAATGACTTGTATCCCCTCAATGCCCACCTTTTTTGTAACTTCCTTGAGCCTTGTCCGGGGGAAATGCACTACAACTCTATAACCAACTGAATTTGAGGCCGGAGGATGACGTTACTCCCCACCTTCTAGTCTTCAATCCCTACTTTGACATGAACAGGGTTGGTATGACAGACATGAATGGATTTATCAAGCCACGGTGAATGAGAAAACGATAGGGCTAATAGGCTATCAAGCCACGGTGAATGTAAAAAATAATCCATTATTGACCATGTCTTTGTAAGAATGAAGCCTAAAACAAGACAACAATTGATCACCCTGACCGACGAGTGAAACTCTTGCTAGAATGGCAAACAAACCCTAAACAGAGATGTCTACCAGTCCAAAACGAACCAGAGTAATTAACTCGTCAAGTCACTTTTCAATTCTATTACACCATTCTTTCTCAAAACCAAAAGTTCCTTCTCAACACAGCTTTAAGCCACCTAAACCCAAAATCGATTCCCTTCTCACGGTTAGTCCTTTGGCTATAATCTTGGTATCGTAACACGATTCACACCATACATAAATACAAAAGAACCATAGGAAACAATGGAAATAAAGGATAATAATCAGGACATACAGAAGATGGAGATGGTAATGCATTACTAATTTCCATTCAGGAAAAAAAAAAAAAAGAGAAGTCACCAAGCTACTTAGAAATCAAGCTTCTGATATGTTTAATGCAAACATAAACTCCAATCTCTTCAAAGATAGAAAACAATTAGAAAACATATCAAAAAAGATAAAAAAAAACACAAATGAACAAACTTGGTACCTCAAAAGGTCAGAGAAATGAAAGGTTGAAACTAAAAACTCAAAAGTAGCTAGCACCAAGCCCCTTCTCTCTTTAAAAAACAGATGGAGGAGAAGAGATACTATCATCTGAACATGAATTACTTCACTGCTGTTCATCTTCACGCTTGGGTGCTTCTTTGATCTCATCAGGACCATCATCCTAAATCAAAACCCAAAAAACACAATTCAAAATCAGCAAGAGGGTTTTCAAGAAACAACATAGAAACAGAAAACTCAAACATTCATATGCTCAAAGACATAATATCACATACCTGCATATCAGATGTCCACAAGGTAAGGTTGTCACGAAGAAGCTGCATGATCAGAGTGCTATCCTTGTAAGACTCCTCTCCCAACGTATCCAGCTCCGCAATTGCTTCGTCAAAGGCCTGTTTAACATTTATACACACGAAAGAAAACAAATATAAGCGAAGAATGAATTTCAACAAAGTAAAGAAATCAGACAATGGAACATATTATACCAACGACAAAATAAAGGCCACAGGAGACAACATTAACCATCAAACACTTCCAGTTAGTATAGAACAAAATTCTGCAAAACGTTTAGAGTATAATACAGGTATCAAGATCATTAAAAAAGAAAGGAAAGATATGAAACTATGTAAAGCTTCACATTTTAATTACCCCACCTGTTTCGCAAGATTACAGGCTCTGTCAGGAGAATTCAAGATCTCGTAGTAGAAGACAGAGAAGTTAAGAGCCAGTCCTAGCCGGATCGGATGGGTTGGAGCCAACTCTGCAACTGCAATATCCTGCGAACGCAAACTTTTCATTCAAAAACAGGGGTGACAAATACAAGAGGCAGGAATCTAAAATGAAACAGAGAATTCAACAAAACCGCTGGCAGAAAACAAGAAACGAAGATCGCATAAAATATAACATTTTTCCTCTTTTATTTGATAATCGAAAACCAATTATTAGAATAAAAAGAATAATAAATAAAATATAATTTCTTAAAAAGAAGAACGCCAGAAATCGCAAACACTAATGCATCAAAACCTTAAATCACCAAAAAGGGAAGAAATAATAAGAAAATCTAATAATAAGATCAACTATTCAAACTCGTTCCCCCTCCCGGAGAAAAAAAAAAAAAAGGAAGGAAACAAGGGGAGGATTAACAAAACCCTAACCTTAAGGCCGCAACATTCGAGAAAAACAAAGACGAAACGAAATCACACCGTAAGAAACAAACCTGCGCTGACTTATAAGCAGAGAGGGTGCTCTCGGCGGCTTCTTTGCGCTCGGCACCAGTCTTAAACTCAGCTAGATAGCGATGATAATCACCCTTCATCTTGAGGTAAAAGACCTTGGAATCTCCAGAAGAAGCCGAAGGAACGAGTCTAGAATCAAGCAAACGCAAGATTCCATCACAGATCGAGGAAAGCTCGGACTCTATCTTAGATCTGTAGTCACGGATCGTAACAACGTGGTCCTCATTACCACGGCTCTCCTCTTTCTGTTCGATCGACGATATGATACGCCAAGAAGCACGGCGAGCGCCGATTACATTCTTGTAAGCGACGGAGAGGAGGTTTCGCTCCTCGATGGTGAGCTCCTCGGACTCAGCGGTTGCCGTGACCTTCTCCATGAACTCGACCATCTCTTCGTACCGTTCGGCCTGTTCAGCGAGTTTCGCCATGTAAACATATTCCTCGCGAGGAGAGGGAAGTCCTCCTGCGGCTGCCATTGACAATATCTCTAGAGAGAGATTTGTTACGTTTCAGTCGTTGAAGATGAAGAGGCGAGAGAGAGAAGAGAAGAAGAAAGAAAAGAAAGAGAGGACTGAAGAGGCGATGCGGCAAAGAAATAGACGGAAATGAAAAGGTGACGGTTTCGGTCCCTTGGGCCAAGTTGGCAACTTGTAAGACCGGACGTTTATGTACAGAGAGGATTGGGACCCACTCATGGCCTGGGATCCTAAGCTCCTAGACGACGCGGAGGCGACACACTTGAGTTTGACGGATCATATGGTCTCTCCGATCAGGGAAGTGGAACCTTTGCCCTTCTGTCGATGGACAACAGCTAACGATGAGTTAACGAACGGTTTAGATTATAAGGTTTCCTAATTTTGGTGGAGGAAACGACCATCTCTTCTTATATATTAAAAGTCCGAAATACCCTTTATTATTCCAGGCATCCATTAGCAGAATGATGACTATTGGTGAGGGAGTTCCTCTTCCGGAACTCCACTGTGATTGGAGGATAACTTGGTCCCTAAATATTATGAGGAAGAATTTCATACAAGGGAGCGTGGTTTTTTCATGTGGTAAGGGCTAATAAAAACACATGAGAAAGCATCAATAAATACATCATTTTACATTTTTGAAGGAGGGGACAATCATTACGGCTCCAATTAATGTGAATGAGACCAGGCCACACTCTCCTATAGAAAACCATTTTTTCAAAATTAAATAAAGAATTATGAAAAGTTTTCCATAATGCTAGCATACTATTACTTTTGCATCTTGGGAATTTTTTTTTTTTTTTTTCCCTTGTCTCCCATTTCTTGTTTTGACGTGTTAAGCACATGTGGTTGATGCCATTTTTCATATTACCACTGATGTGATGTTGGAGATTACCCTGCATTTCTATTGTGAGAAACTTTCTTTTAAAGGACTATATTTTTATAAATGGAAAAAGAAGGCTATCAAATTGCATGGAGGTTGCACTAGACATAGGAAAGGCAAAATGACTATCCTATCTCCAATGAAATGAAAAATCCCACCCATATTGGATGCCCCATGCATACTCTCATTAGCTCCCTCACTGGTGATGGTGCCACAAAGCTTAGCAATGATCTCCTTCCTTCTTTAAATTTAAGAAGTTATAGAGTTCTCGACTCCTCATGAATCATGAATAGCTTGTTAAATGTGACGCATGTCTCATGTTCTTAGGGTAAAATTAAGGGTGTGTTTGATTGCTTATTTGCATGAATGAAGGAAATGAATTATTATTATTATTATTATTATTATTATTATTATTATTATTATTATTATTATTATTATTATTATTATTATTACTATTACTATTATTACTATTATTACTATTATTATTATTATTATTATTATTATTATTATTATTATTATTATTATTATTATTATTATTATTATTATTATTATTATTATTATTTAGCGAGCTAGGAAATTAATTATTTGGTTACATCAAGAAAATCAAGAGAAAACATATCGAAAATTCATTATGAGGGAGAAGTATGGAATGACTAGTTTTCTTTTAATTTAAATTTCAAGCATTTTCTAATGTAATCGACAAAGCCATAATAAGGAACAAAAAAAAGGAAAGTGTTGTAATTTTGGTTGTGTAACCATCCTAAAACTCTTACTATATTTAGTTACTATACTTTCAATTAAAATTTACGATTACATTTTCCCTGACTATGATACCTATCATTACTATGGATTTGGACTCTAGGAATAATGAAGGGCATTTTCGACTTCCAACATGTCAAAGAGAAGTAATTATGACATAGATTCATAGATGGAGACAAAAATTCCTCCAAAATTTATTTTAGTATTTAAATCTAAGGCATTTGATTGCAAAGTAAAAGTAAAATTAGTGATCAAATTCTATACGTTTTAGAGTTAATTACACGATTATATGCGGTGATAATCACAAAATTCCACTCTAGTATTGTTTTGATTTCACTTTATTTTATTCCAGAACTTTTATCCCATTTGAGTAACAAAATATACAGTAACATGTTCCACTTTCTGTAAATGACTTAGATAGGCCATGTATGCATGTGTTAAATTCTACCCCAAAAAGAAAAATTAGGCATGGATTAAATTTGAAGCTGACGTTCACCTTATATGGTCCATAGTCCATACTGCATAAGAGTTTTAACTATTTACTGAGCCATTCTTAATTTCTTATATTGGATTTTTTTTTTTTCACAGAAAAAAGAAGAAATGTATTAAAATGAAAATGTTCAGCATACTGAGGTTAGAGTTCCTAATCTTAAGTTTTTTGTTCAAAGCCATGTTGGTTATATTCCTTGACAAGAGTACCAAGTAGTTATAGGTCTGAGACAAAAACTTGGTTTGAACAAAAAATTAGCAACATACAAAAAGAGGAGAATGACGCTATAAGGCCATGATTTGGTATCATCATTTAAGAGAAGGCTCCCTTGCTCCTTAGCGTGACTCCATATTTCATCCACCTCCCATCCTTTCCCTTTGGCCTGCTTCCCTCTTTTTTCTTTTCATCTACAAAACATGCATAGCCTCACTAAATTTCAGTTTGACTAATCAAAATCATCGAGTTTTCAAAAGAATGAATCGAATAAAAAACTTGATTTTCCAATTATGCTAATGATAGATATAATTTTTTTTTTTATCAAAATATATAAAATGACATACGAATAAATATCCACTGAGAACATATTTTTTTGGGGGTGAAACACCCACCAAATTCACAAGCTCACCATAGTGAGAGTGACAATTGGAGCCATTCAAGAGATCTCTCCACCAACTAGACTCTAACACCTTAGGATTCAACTTTTCTTGAACGCAGTGAACACCCATATGACATCCAACGACTGAGAAAATCCAAACAAGCACCAACACATGGACGTCCCCCATGTATGGATCGCATGATTTTTTTTTTTTTGGGTAGAGATACCATTTCGATACCGATTATTAAAAGAACGGTAAACCATTAACCATGTATGGACTATGGATCCCATGATTTAAAGTTTAAACTTTTTCTACGTGACCGAGAAAATAAATTAGAGGAAATTACACTCCCTTCCCCTGAGATTTGACCTAATATCAATCTCCTCCCTTATACTTTGAATTCTATCACCACCCTCCCCTGAACTTTCAAGATTCTCAATTCCATCACCTAAACGTGAATTATCATTGTTAAGTGATTACATCATCTGCACAGTAGAATTCTAATACTTACACTGCCCTTATATTTTATTATTTCCCTAAAATACCCTTAGTTGATGTTCTTGGGTTCTAAAGTAAAAGATTAGAATAAGTCGAGCGATTGCAAAGTGCTTCAAAAGAGAACAGAGAAACCAGGAGCTATGTCTCATCTCCCTCGCTCACTCTCCCCACTATTTCCCGCTGTCTCTTTCTAACCCCCGAAGGAGAAGAGACATAGGAAGGGTTTCAAAGGGTTTCATATTCGCTAGAAGAGTGCGATTGTTCCTGCGCCCTGCCTGCAATCGAAGGAGAGAAAATGTGAGCTTGAAACTGAATAGAGAAACCAGCTAAACATAGGTACGATTTTCGTTGATTCATGATGGGTTTTCTATCTGGGGGTTCAAAGTATGTTTTTAGTAAATTTATTCTTACTGTGCTACTTCATGACGGGGTTTGCTATCTGGGTGTTTAATCGGTTGTACAAAGTAGGTTTTTTAGTAGATTTATTCTTATTGTGTTGCTTCTCGGTGTTCAATCGGTTGTTTTTTAGGAGTTTTTTCTTACTGTGATGCCCAATTGTAGTTTGATTTTTTTTTTTCCTTTTGATTTGGAATGAGAGTTTCACATTTCCTGTTGATTTTTGCTACTAAGTGTTTAACTTAGTGTATACTGTCCATATTGATTTTCGTTAAGAGTTTTCTTATTGATTATATGCAGTGAATGTTAGGCTTGTTCACAATGAAATCCTTTTTACCTACTTTGGTGACTTTTGTTTCTGACATTTGCTACTATCTACATTTATCTACAACCATGACCTCTTCTATAATGGAAATAAGGGTACAAATATGTTATCATTACTACGTGCATACCTCAGGAGTCACATTGGTAGACCCTGGCAGATATAGTTACAGGGAAATGGTTTGTGACATATACAACACAACGATCAGGCATGTCCCCGTAGGGCACACAGTGAAATTCAAGGTTAAGTGTGTACTTCCAAACAATTTGGATATGAAAATTATTCATGATTCAACTTTGCTAGAGATGTTTCCATTATGTGAACAACTGGATACGATTAACTTATACGTCTATGACCTTTATTATGAGGAGCACCCAAGATTCAATTATACAATTAATGGTTTCCCTGTAAAATTGATTGTTCGGGGGTGAAACAAATATGGAGGCAGATAGTATCATACAACAAAGTCATAGTGGATTTGGAGATAATGTTACGCAGAGTCAATGTGGAATTGGCACTTATATTCAACAAAGTCAATATGGGATTAGTAGACTACAACAAACTCAGACATTTGGGATTAGTATAGAAAAGCATCAAGTTCGAAGGGGTGGTGATATTATGAGGACTGGGGCAGTGAATACTATAGCCACAAATGATGTTGCACCTATATGGGGAAAGTCACGCCAAGGATTCAAAAGATGCTAACTGTTATAAGTAGGGGTGTCAATTCGTGGCCCAACCCGACTAATTGACTGGGATCGACCATTTATAGACCGACCCGGCCCAGACCATTTATTAAATGTGTCGGGCTTGAGCCCGACCCATTTACAAACGGTCGATCTCGATTTTGTTACTTGGACCGTCCGACGCCCGATCTAGATCGATCGAATAACACCCGACCAAGACTGGCCTATTGTGCTCAGGCCTGACCCAACCCTTTAATGATTGTAGAATACCTATTTTACCCCCCAAATTAAAGAGTAATAATTAAAAAGTAAAGACATGTTCACATTTTAAATAATGATTATATTTGGTATCATTTATTGATTTACTGTCATTTTTTTTGGGCTTGCATGAGTGGGCTTGAATATAAGAACACATTTTAAAGATGGCCCGTTTAAAAATCGGTTATAGCTCGTTTAACATTAAACATATCCGTAGCTCGGTAAAGGCCCGACTAAAGCCCGATTAAGATAGCCCGATTATTGCTTGAGGCCGACCGACCGAATATAAAACGCACCATGCCCTCAATGACTAATGCTGATTAGTTAAATGGGTAGACACGGTGCAGCCTTTAAAAGTCTTCAAGCTCGATTAAGCCCGACTGAAATCAGACCGACCCAATCGGTTGACACCCCTAATTATAAGGACTGAATCTAGATGGTGTATAGTACTTGCATCTGGATTAGATAAGTTTGAAGTAATAGATTGCAATGGTAAATATGTGGTTAATTTGAAGAAATGTTCTTGTGGATGCAAAGTCTGGGATACTATAGGTCTACCATGTAAGCATGCGGCTGCCTGTATTGAAAATAAGAGAAAAGGCTTGGAAACTTATTGTGATGAATACTACAGTGTACAAAAATACTTGAAAGTGTATAGAGACATAATTCATCCACTTCCTGATTTGGATGAGTTACCAGAAAAACATCCTATGGGCATTGTTTAGCCTCCACCCTTGAAGAGGGTAGTAGGAAGACCAAACACAGTTAGGAAGAAAGAACCTGGTGAAGGACCATCCGGAGAATTTAGAAAAAATTCTTTAAGTCTTAGATGTGAAAGATGCAAAGGTGAAGGATATAACATCCGCATTTGCAAAGGACCTCCAGTTCAGGGTAAAAAGTCTTCTTCTAAAGTGAAGGTAAGCAAAAAATTTTCAATAAAAACCCATTACCACTTTTATTTACAGTGTAATAATACTTATTTTCATGCTTGTGTAGAGAAAGGAAATGAGCGGAAGTGAACTTGAGATCAACTTGTCTCAAATACAAACAAAATCTTCACAGGTTTCTTTAAGTTGCATAGTTGATGAGAATGTATAGACCAAGATTAAAGCCCAATTGAAAGCTAAAGAGGATAAAAGGAAAGCAAGGAAGAATGCAAAGAAGACAGGGAGAAGTAAGAAGAATTAAACAGCAGGACATGAGAGGATAGCAAAGAAGCTTGGGATTTGGTCTTAACTTTAAGTACAATTAGATATGGATGATGTTTTATGGATGGTACTCATTTTTTTTTTTAATGTTAGTTGGATGTAATGGTTATTTTGATGTGGAAAAAGTTTATGGATTATGTGTCATTTTTAATGTTTTATGGATGATGTTATTTTGATGGTGGATGTACTTGAACTTGAAATTAGATGTGGTTGTTCTAGCACAATTATGATCAATAGCGTGTTTATGTTTAATTTAAGCAGGTATATATAGTGGCATTTTTAGTAGTGGAATGCTGCCAAATTTTTTTTTTAGAGGACTATTGGAATTGTTCTCCTACTTTGAATTGGAAATTGGATTTGGTATGAGAAAATAGTTACAGCTGAAAAACCATTTCATTACTGATAGAGAAACTAGATTACATCTGTTCAAGTGTATTAAGAACCTCATGTATTAAAGGTTTTCATAACTTCATGCTCATAAAACATGCTACAAATACACCAACAAAGAACACTAATACAAACTGACAAACATGCTTCATTGATCCAACTATGCTTTTTACTTGTTCCAATCTAACATTCTTAGTTCCCGATTCATCTTGCAACCTTCGAGATATCGTTTTCAATCTCCACACCTCTTCTCGTAAAGCCTATACATCAGTTTGCAGTCCATGTACTTTCTCATTCAACTCGTCAAATTTTATGGCCGAGGGCTCAGTTGTTGGGATATTAATGGGATCACACCATTCGAAATAGATACAACCATTAAAATTAGGACATGTGTAAAAGAGTCTGCTTGAATTATCGACCGTCTCAGAGATCCTAATGGCATCTTTTCGATTGCATCTACATTTTACGCTTCTATACTTTAGTAGATTAGCACTGTTGCAATTAACACTTGATATAGACATTAAGCTACCAAATTTACACGACAACACTCCCAAGTCAGTAGTTGAAGTAAATATAATAAGAATTAAAATGGAAAATTAAGTGTAGAAATACAGAGCAAACCTTGGTCCAGCAAGGAAATTGTACCAGTTTGCAGGGAATGTACCAATTCTGCAGGGAATGAATGGGCATTGTTTCAGTCTAACAAACCTTAAGCAAGCAACACAGAAGGAAAAATGGGAAACCTGTTTCAAAAAGCCCAACAAGCTTCAATCGCTTCACGTGTGCAGCAAATGCCACACTCAGGTAGTGGCTGCCTCTAATCGGTTGCCAATACCCACAGTGACTTTTGGTCAGTTGCGACTACCGGCGGTGACCTCTGTTCGGTTGCCACTTGCCACTACTTGCGATGGCCTTTGTTCGGTTGCCACTAGCTCGTACAGGACGTGGGAGCCTCTTAGTCAGTTGCCACTACCTTGCACAGGTCACGGGATCTTGGTCGGTTGCCCTTATCTAGCATAGGTCGCGACTGCCTCTATTAATGTAGTTGTTGTCAAACTCAGTTCGCCACTGGTCGCAGCTTCCAAATATCTTCCAAGCCCTAAATCCGATCAAATAGGCTATTTCAAGTGAATTAATAAAGACGAAGTTATTATTGACCTTTCATCTATTATATTTGGTATTTGAAATCTGTTAAGAGGTAAATCTATCATTTTAACCTACCATTTAACATGACTCACCAAATAGGTGATGGAAGTGAGAATTTTAAAAGTTTAGGGGAGGGTGGTGATAGAATTCAAAGTAGAGGGGAGGGGAGTGTAATTTCTTCAATAAATTCAGATCTGAAAAGGACTTCTGCTTCTGATGAACGGTGAGGATTTTAGCGAATCCTATTCGTCCGTTTGTTATCGATAACACGACACGTGAATTGTCGGAAAGCCAGAAAGGTTTGTCGCGCCTTTTGATTTAAATGCGGCGCCTCCCTCCTATTGCTTATATAAGTTCCACCACATCGAAAAGACAATAAGATAAAGTAGCACAAGAGAGAAAGAGAATGTCTTCAGTAGTGGAGGTAGCGTCTAAAGAAGGTCATGAGGACTGCAACGAACTGATCGATCCGAACCACATCGCAGATGTTACGGCTATGAATGTTTCGCTTTCCACTGAGAAGTTTCTCCAAGCGGCCATTTCTCTCAAAGACCAGGTATGAATTTAAACTCTGCATTAGGAATTCAAGATGAGATCCATGGAGTTTAATTTGCTCTGAATTTCTCTGTTCAACTCTTTTAGTTCTTTCTTTGCCAAGTTTCTTAGATTCTGAAGCATTTATTGAAGCTGTTGAGCTTATTTTTATGGACTTTCTGGCTCTCTCTGCGTAGGTGGTAGAGGCGACATGGAAAGGAGGAATAGGCAATGGACAGAGCATAGACATTACGGTATACAAAGGCTTGCTGGGGACTGCTTTCACTTGCTTGAGGTCCTACGAAGTCACTGGTAACCACCAAGACCTGCTATTGTCTGCCGAGATAATCAACGCTTGCGCTCTTCTCGCACCAACCTTCACCAGGTCGGTCTCTCTCTCTCTCAAAATGGCATAAATTTGAATCCATGAGGTTCGTTAGTCACATTTGAATCCAATTTTAGTCCTCAATTCTGACCAAATTGTAAGAATTCACCATCTGAATTGAAGCCAACCATCTACATCAGGACAGTAATTATAATTCTCAATCAGAATCTCCCTCTCTCTGCGGACTTTTGGATTTAATCTAGTTCTTAACTATGACCTAATTTTAAGAAGGTTCTGGAACAAACAGGGTAGGGGCCAGAGAGCTGTGTTGTGTGTGTGTGTGTGTGTGTGTGGGAGAGGGAGAGAACGAAATATATACCGTTTACACGTATTAGGCGAACGGAAAGTTGTTTTCATTTTTTGTTGTGAAGTCGGTTATCGCTATTTGGTTGCGTACTTATTCCCATTTTGCATAACTTTTCTTGTGTGGTATCGCTTTATCTAGCAAATACCGGACCAGCCAAACAACGGCTAAATTTTCTAGATCTGAAATGCAGGAATCCAACGTTTTTATGTGGGATAGGTGGGGTCTACGCACTGGGAGCTGTGGTTGCTAATTTCAGAGGGGAACATAGAAGGCGTGATTACTTCGTGGACCTCTTCCTTGAGGTAACTAACTTTACTACCATTAATCCTGCTACTTGTTAGTCTGTTTTTTTCTGATGGTATTCTATTAAACCATCATTAGTTAGGTAAATCTCGACTTTAATGCTTTATTTGTCAGATGCTTTCATGGAAATTCCTTGTGCAAAACCTAATCTTGGTCTGGAAAATAAAATAAACTTGATTAGGGTAGGCGTTCTACGGTTCTAACAGAGGAAAAAAAGAAGGGAAAAAGAGACTAGGGTAGGCTTGAATGTCAACATCTATCGTGATCACCCATTTGTTGTGGGCGATAATCTTACCAAGCCCATAGTTTGGAACCCTTTTGGGTAGGCTTGAATGTCAACATCTATCGTGATCACCCATTTGTTGTGGGCGATAATCTTACCAAGCCCATAGTTTGGAACCCTTTTGGGTAGGCTTGAATGCCAACATCTATCGTGATCACCCATATGTTGTGGGGAATAATCTACCAAGCCCATAGTTTGGAACCCTTTTGGGTAGGCTTGAATGTCAACATCTATCGTGATCACCCATTTGTTGTGGGCGATAATCTTACCAAGCCCATAGTTTGGAACCCTTTTGGGCCACAACTCTTTGACTCTTTCAATATCTAGGTACGAGTAGAAGATAAATACTAATCAGTCATTTTCATGTGATTTAACATTAATTAGATTTAATGATGGTGAGATAAATAATAGTTCGGAACCGAATATGTGATTTAACCTTAATTACCATGTGACTCGAAGGTTAATTAATGATTAAGATTCCATGTCATGGTGTGTATACCACAAAATATTCTAAACATCTTCCTAGGGGTGTCAACGGTCCGGGATTTATCGGTTTCGGTCCGGTGTCGGCTTCGGTGAGGTTTGGAAGTGACCGAAACCGACCCATTAAGGATTTATCGGTTTCGGTCCGGTGTCGGCTTCGGTGCGGTTTGGGTTCGGGTTGGTACCGGTTTGGATTTATTAGGTTCATTTCGGTTTGGATCGGTTTTTTAAACCGGTATGGAGCCATTAGGAAACAACCAAATGATGAATTGTTGAACTTCGGTTTTTTAAATCGATTTGTAACCGGGTTGGTTTTGGTTTTTGGTCTAGTTTGGATTCGATTTTCCATACAAATGTATACAAAACTATGCAAATTTTGATTTTTTTTAATGAATTTTGGAGTGTTTCGGTTTCTTACCGGTTTGGTTTCGGTTTGGTTTCGGGTTCATCCGGTTTTCGGTGTGGTTCGGTTTGGTTTTGGGGTTACAATACTCGAAACCGAACCGAACCAATAAGGCTTCGGTTCGGTTCGGTTCGGTCCGGGTTGTTATCGGTTTGGTCCGGCCGGTTTTACCGGTTCGGTTTAGGAATTGACACCCCTACATCTTCCTTTGCATAACACCGGTCATTAAGGTGGTAATTAAAGTTTCAACCATCCTAAGCATGATTAGTGCCAGTGTGACCTGTAGGAGGATGGGAATTTCATCCTCTTTGTGTGTGAAAGCTCGACATTTTGACTGTGATATGCTGAACCTTTTTGCAGACTTCATAGCTAACTCTAGGTTACAAAATTCACTTATCATTTCTGTAATTTTAGAGTCCAGATCATACCTGTATGTACATACACGTTGCATTTTATGGTGTTTATCCGACACGTGTTATATTTGTTGACATAAGTACCCTTGTCTTGCAGTAAGCACAATATTTTTAATACCTTAAAAAAAAAAAAGGTTTGATAGAAAGAAAGCTTATTTATTAAAGTGTGTCCAACGGGAGGCACAATATGTTTAAGTGCAAGTGTATCGGTGGTGCTCATAACTTCATCCTTTAAATAGTTATAATGAATTTTCCCTTTTGTCAATGTAGAAAGGAGAAGAAAAGACATTCGTTTGTTTGCTTAGTCCACATGGCATTTTGATTGTTATCTTTAAATATTTGATTTTGAAGTTCGTAAAAATCCACTGCTTGTTTCAGTCAGCATGAGTAAAAGATCCAGTATCTCTTAATCCATGGCAAAGAAAGAATATTTTCATTAATTGGAATTGACCTTAAGAGGTATTTTGAGCCTCGAACAATAAGAAAATCAGAATTAATGAAAAATTCACTATTTCAAAATCTAATCATAATATTAAATCAATAACAATTACCTAACACAATTGATGAGATTGTAGTGTGATAAATCCATGTTCACCAAGAGGTCTTGAGTTTGAGTTTCTTAGTTGTTATTTTTCCCCACCCCCTCTTTAGTATAGACATCTATATATTAAAAATCATAATATTAAATCACCATGTGAAAAAGAGAATCTTTTATACCAAAAGATTAAGGGTTTGCCAAAAATTAAACCCAAAAGAAAATATTATGATTTTTGTTTGAACTATTCATTTTCTTTCATAAATGAGGAAGGAAAAGGTCTTGTCGAAAAAAAACAGAAGTTGTTTTATATGTCCCCGTATAAATGATAAATGGCAACTGGAATCTCATATTGTGTGGTCCAGACACTACCGACCACTCTCTCTCTCTCTCTCTCTCTCTCTCCTTGAAAACACAAGAAAAAGGAATGATGACGGTGTTCCTTTTGCTAAGCCTGCAAGCATGGTGACAAAGCTTTCCACCCTCCCCACAAAAATTGTTTATGCTTTTCTTTATTTTATTTAGGACGAAAGTGAAAAATAATCTTTTGTTTTTCTCATCCCTGTTTTTCCTTGTTTTGCTACCTGCAGAACACGATACGTGGACAACTTTAAGACCAATGCACCGGATATAATAATCCTCATCCAATCTTGACCGTTGGTCTCCTTATTGTCCACGTGTCGCGTTCTGTAGGTAGCAAAACAAGAAAAAACATAGATGGGAAAAACAGAGGAATTTGATCCGACGCAAGTAGCACACTAGCTAGGGGTTGTACAAGAGACCTAAACACACTACATGGAAAGTTGGAACAAAGTACATAATGGGTGTAATAGAGGATCAAATCCCCCTTGCAGCATCTTGTCCAACTAGGCTTTGGTGGAAGAGTTAGCAATGCCATTAAATCGAATCAATGTAACCAAGACCCCGTAGGTTAATATATCCATGAGGCATGCCGCTCCAAGCGCCTTCTCTCCTTAATCTATCTGATGTGATGCGAGTTACTTGGACATTTTTTTCGTTATTTCTTTTTAGGTAATCACATGTTCCCATTATTATTATTAGGTCCATGTGAATGATATCATTTTTAAGAATCATTAACGTGTCGTGTAGATTTCTTTTCATACTAGCAGCTTATGTAATCCTCTCCCAAATAGAAATATCATTTTTTGGCAAAATTACAACTATTAGGAGTATTGAAAGAGGGAAGCTATTGGTCATTGAAGAGAGCTTCACAATTAACCATGTAGGCACATACCAGAACCATTCTCTAAGAAAAAAATCAGGTTCAATTACTTAAATGTCTGATCGATAGGGATTGATTGCATATAAATAGTCTTTTCAGAATTCCTAATAAATTCATATTTGGACTCCTAATCTACTAGAATCGTATACTGACTTAAAAGTCCAAATATAATCTTATAAATTAAGTCCATTACAATAAAACTCATGAAAATTATATATTAAATACTCATAACTTATATTTTCAGCCCATAAGACTGCTGCCATCCCCTTTTGGACCTCCAATTCTTGCTTTTAAGCTTCCATATTGGATCATATCCATCCATCCACTCCAAAGCTATTGCATCATTATTTCTTCTTTCTATCTTTTTTTTTTTTTGTGCTCATGCTCTAACGATATTCAAACCAATGTTCAGGTGGCACAGGAGAGAGCACTTCCAAGTGGACCTGACGAGGGTGGGTTTGGGATGCCTTATGAGCTTCTTCATGGTCGAGCTGGATTCTTATGGGCAGCGTTGTTCATAAACAAGCATCTTGGGCAAGAGACAGTTCCCATGGACCTTCTAATGCCAGTTGTGGAAGCTGTATTAGCAGGGGGAAGGGCAGGAGTATCTGACACTACAGCCTGCCCACTGATGTATAGATGGCATGGTACAAGGTACTGGGGTGCTGCCCATGGTCTTGCTGGTATCTTTCAAGTCCTACTCCACTTTCCACTCTCTGGAGAAGATGAGGAGGATGTCAAGGGGACTCTTAGGTATATGATGAGAAACAGGTTCCCACATAGTGGCAATTACCCTTCAAGTGAAGGGAATCCAAGGGACAAGCTTGTGCAATGGTCACATGGTGCCACTGGCATGTCCATCACTCTATGCAAAGCAGCACAGGTCAGTAAGTCTGAAAATAATTATAATTCTTATCTATATCCAATTATCTATAAGATATTGTAATAATAAAAAAAAAAGGGATTTTCTTTTTTTGGTGCTTGTGGGAAATTGCAGGGAGTTGATCTGTTCTGACTCCATTTCTTGCCCTGTAGTTGTTTAATTTTGGCCTCCTTTGATTAAGGTCAGATAAAGCATTGTGAGTAGGTTCTGCTGTAGGATATTAGAATCCATTAACTCTTAGTTTACTTTTTAATCTAGCTATCTAAACTAGTAGCATCCCTTGTGGTGGATGATTTTTAAAATTTTGGAATGAACTGCATAGTACAATGTTTTAGGGGAAATGAATGCTCCTTGGTCAAGCGCCCCCCTGTGTCTGGACATAAAGGGTGGCGAATGACGCCTTCACTCCTGTGAAACTAAAAAAATCCACCCACTATTAATGCCCATATGCACCCCTCATTGGCCCCGTGATTACCAGGGAGCGTTCTTTTCCCAATATTTTATTTTGGGTTTTAGAAATGACCTAAACTCTTTTGTCTCTTCCTTGTTTTCTGTAGGTGTACTCTAGTGAAAGAGAGTTCCGTGATGCAGCAATAGAAGCAGGTGAAGTGGTGTGGAAGAGTGGGTTGGTGAGAAGGGTTGGACTAGCAGATGGAGTGAGTGGGAATGCATATGCATTCCTCTCACTCTTTCGTTTAACAGGAGAGAGCATTTACCGAGAGAGAGCCAAAGCATTTGCTAGCTTCTTGTACTACAATGCTAGAAAACTCGTAACAGCTAGCCATGTCCGAGGAGGTGACCATGCTTATTCCCTCTTTGAAGGCCTTGCTGGTACAGCTTGCCTTTGGTTTGATATGACCTCACCGGAGAGCTCCAAGTTCCCTGGGTTTGAGCTTTAATAAGTGGGAAATAGGAATTTCTAGCTTAAAAAGGATTGTAAAACCTTAGATGTATATATTCATATCTCATTTTGTAATGAGGCAGTGGCTTAACTATTTCACATCTAATTGGTCTAGTAATAAAGTTTACACATTTTGGCGTTTATTAGTATATATATTTTAAGGTAAACGGCAATTCCTCGCCTCTTTAATCTGCTTTCTATGGAAAAAACAAGGTCCCGGATTCCTCGCATCTTCAATTTTCTTTCTAGCAGCCGGTGATCTGTGACTTTCTTGGAGCTCTGGCTACGAGTGTCTGCATTCCAGTTGGGATCTTTGCGTACTAATTGAGATTTGAGATGCGAAAAGGGGCCACTGGAGCGCTGAATAGAAGCCAACATGGTTGGTAGTCTAGGGGAAGGAAGTCCTTGCCTCATCACCGCTTGAGTTGGCTGGTTGTGGATTCGAGTTTGCATGCCCCATTATCATTCATTGGTCTTGCAAAGATGCTGTGTTTGTCGTATGAGGGTTTCGGCCTGGGACTATTATCATGACTTGTTAGAACAAACTCCAAAGAAAACATGAAGTAAAACAAAACAGATTCACACAACACATTTAACGAGATTTACAGACCGATGTGGTATGTTACGTCATCAGATAAAGAAGAAAGTAATTCACTACATTGGAAGAAGATTGCAACTGAGATCTTTCAAGAACACTCAAACTCGAGGCAAGAAACGATGTGGTGTGTTACATTCTGAGTTCAGTTCCTTTTACCTCTTAAGGTCACTCACACGGAGTGTTTAGTGTTTTTTACTGTTTTCGATGAAAGTTGAATAGTTCAACTCTGATATGATCTAATCCATGCTGTTGTGCGATCAATACAGACCCACAGGACCAGACAGGTCGAAAACCTAGATGTTTTAAATAAAAATAAAAAAGTCAATCCAATATCTCATTTTTTGTGATTTCTGAGTCTCTCCATGTGTATCACAATAGGGACAGCTTTTTTGCCATGAGAGGTCCCCATGCTATAGACATAGGGATGTGTAATTACCACGGTGCCCTGCTTGGGGTGTACACCCGTGTGTGGGCATTAGGGGTCTCTCAAAGACAGAAAACACTTGTCGGTCACAATAATATATTATGACAATGGTTTGATGATTAGCCGATCAAGAAATAAATAGGGAATGATAATAAGAAAAAATGAAGGATTTTATTCCATTTCCATAGTTCGGACTTTGGAGTCATGCGGAAGGGAATTACTTGGGAGTTGAAACGAATAATGAAGGAAAGCTGAACTGAAGAGAGAGATCATAGATGGCCGGATGGCATGCTCTTATAAATTTGACCAAAGTCGGAGGGTATATAAGTAATTGACGAACTCTTATGTCTGCTGCCCCACCCCACCTTATGGACTTCCCACCGTCTTCGACGCCCAAAACGAGTGGTCAACTGGTGGTTGAGTCTTGCTCCCCCGTTCCTCTCCTCTTCTGTCCCACCTTTTCAATTGAAAACGTGTTGGGTTTTCTCTCTCCACACTTGCTCAACAATGTCGCTTTAAAGACAAATTCATTTACTCACACAGGGTGGCCGGAGAGATCTTTTCAAATCTTTAGCAGAGAACAAAGAGAGAGAAAAATCTTACTCTTTCATCGAAATCATGGCGAACATAACCGATGTAGTGGTTTCCCCACTGGTGCAGGAGATGCTAGATAAATTAGCCTCTCCTCTACTACGGGAATTTGGATCGGAATGGGGCATTGGAAGAAATCTTCAGGGACTTTCCGATGCGTTGGAGAGAATCAGTGCAATGCTTGGCTTTGCAGAGGAGGCGCAAAGAAATGATCGGTTGCTGAAGATTGTTTTAAGAAATCTCAGAGCTGCAGTTTATTATGCTGATGATGTGCTAGATGAGCTAAGCTATGAAGTCCTTAAAGCAAGGACCGAAAGATTCCATGGCATACGGGGCAAACAGGTGCGCACTTTTTCCTTATCTTGTTCAAGTATCCAAATTGTTCGTCCTGCTGATGTTAAGGGTTTGATAAATGGAGTCATGGATGAATTGGTTCTCAATGAAAAGAAGCTGGAACTGTACTACTTAAAATCATCACCTGAAACTAAATTGCATCAAATTCGAAGAAGGCCTCAAACTAATTTGTTAAGAGGCGGGAGGCAAATCAGCAGCTCTTTAGTTGATGAATCCTCTTTATTGGGTCGGGCAGATGATCTAGATTGTATAAAAGATTTTCTGTTGTCGGATCAGTGTGATCAAAGAGAGGTTCCTGTTATTACCATTGTTGGCATGGCGGGAATTGGTAAGACCACACTTGCCCAGCTTGCTTACAATGATCCACAAATTAAAGATGATTTTGATGTTAAAATATGGGTTTGTGTTCCTGAAGATTTTGATGTTGGAAGTTTAACTAGTGCAATTCTGGAAATACAGACAAGGAAAGCATGTGATCTCTACGAACTAGAGTCGCTCCAATGTGAACTTCAAGATAGATTAAAAGGGAAGAGATTTTTACTCGTTTTGGATGATGTTTGGAGTGTGAACCGCAACAAATGGGAATCCTTACGAGTTCCATTTAGAGTCTCAAAGATTGGAAGCAGAATTTTGGTAACCAGTCGTAATCAACGAGTTTCAACCATCATGGGGGCCACCAAAACTCTTACTTTGCAAGGTTTATCAGATAAAGATTGCTGGTTGTTATTCAAGAAATGGGCATTTAGTGATGAAAACTACAACAAACATCCAAGCTTGATAGAAATTGGTAAGAAAATTGTTAAGAAGTGTAATGGGTTACCTTTGGCGTTGAAGTCACTAGGAAGCCTTCTACGTAACAAGCTTGATGAATATGAGTGGGAATTCATCCTTAAAAGTGACATTTGGGACTTAGAAGGAGACGATATTTTGCCAGCTCTAAGCTTGAGTTATCATAATTTACCAGCACATTTGAAATTATGCTTTGTATATTGCTCTTTGTTTCCTAAAGGCTATTCGTTCAGAAAGGATGCATTAGTTCTACTTTGGATGGCAGAAGGATTTGTTCCATCTAAACAAGTTGAAAGAATGGAAGACATAGGCAACCAGTACTTTGATGATTTGTTGCAGAGATCTTTCTTTCAAAAGGAAAATACTCCTCAATCACCACGAGAGACATTTGTGATGCATGACCTCATGCATGATTTAGCACAGTCAGTTTCAAGGGAGGTGTTCTGTAGAATAGAGAGTGATAAATCATGTGAAATTGTGGAAATGGCTCGCCACATGTCTTTACTTATTGATGATTTGGATTCAACTAATGAAGAAATATATGGATGTAAAAGGTTATGCACATTTTTATTAAAAATTCCGAACCCTTCTATTGAGTATATTCGTGGACAGATCCCCTTTCATTTACTTGAATACTTTAGATGCTTGCGTGTGCTGGATTTGAGTTTTTGTAATGCTTTGAAGCTACCTGACTCTATAGGCAATTTGAAGCATTTGCGATATCTTGATCTCAGTTGTACTTATATAAAGGAGTTACCTCAATCGGTGTGTAACCTTTTCAATTTGCAAACATTGATTCTTAACAATTGCAGATTTCTTCTTGAGTTGCCAAAGAACTTGGGGAACTTAATCAACCTCCAGCACATCTTGATGAACAATGAAACTAATTTGATTGATATTCCAGTTGGTATTGGAAGATTGTGTTTACTTAAAACATTGCCACGTTTTTGGGTGGGTCAGAAAGATGGTTTTAAGGTTGGTGAACTTAAGGAGCTACGGAATCTTCGAGGGAGACTATATATTTTGGGACTGGAGAATGTACCCAATGTTTTTGAGGCCATGGAAGCCAATTTGAAGAATAAGGAGAAACTTGACGAATTATACTTGCAGTGGGGTGAGGAAACTAGACATCTAGGACATGAGGGAGATGATGCAATTCTTGAAGGCCTGCAACCTCATTCAGCACTGAAGCATCTTCATATCAAAGGTTATGATGGTTTGATATTTCCAAATTGGATGATGGAAATGGGCCGTTACAATAAGCTTGTCACATTGTCTCTATCTTCTTGTAAAAAATGCAAGGTCCTTCCTACTCTTTGGCAACTCCCTTCACTAGAATCCCTTTGTATATACAGAATGAAGGAATTGAATCATTTGAGTGAAGAATTCTATGGGGATGACATGAAAGATGGTGGCAATAAGGGTTTTCAAAAGTTAAAGCACCTAGAGTTGAAAAACATGAGTAATTTAGCAGAATGGTGTGGATCACTAGATGGTGAATTTCCTTGCCTTGAAAAACTTGTGATTAAAGATTGTCCGAAAATAAGGAACCTGCCCCCATTTCTTCCTACTGTCAAAGAGTTAGAAATAAGGCACTGTGATGCTTTAACTTATCTTCCGAGGCTTCCATCCATCCAAGACCTAATATTAGCCAATTGTGATGTGGGAATATTGAATTTTGTGCTTCACTGCAGTTCCCTGACATCTTTGGTAATTTCTGGGTTTCAAAATGCAATAAATTTGCCTCAAGCACTCTTTCGTCCTTTGGCATCGACACTTCAAAGGCTTGAGATTGATAATTTTTCTACGCTCTTGACATTGGAAGATGTTGGGTTACAAGAACTGGTATTTGTCCAGGATTTAGCAATCAGTGGATGTAATAGTCTCACATCTTTGCCCCAGGGACTGCACAAGCTCATCTCTCTTGAACGGCTAAGAATTAGTTGTTGTGAGCAACTTTTATCGTTCCCACTAGTGGACAATGGAGTGAAGCCCTTGGCCATTAAAAGCTTAGAGATACATCTATGTGAGAACTTCAGGTCCCTTCCCAGGGGACTGAAAGACCTATCCTCCCTCCAAGAATTAACAATTTATGATTGTGAAAAGATCACGTTCTTGCCTGATGAGGGGCTTCCCACCAGCCTTCGCCGATTAACTATTACTAGATGCCCTGATCTGAACATTCGTTGCCAAAAAGGAGGAGAAGACTGGCCTAAGATAGCACACATACCTGATGTGAATGTCCGGCGTTGGTAATTAATGACAAACAGAAGTCCAGAACGACCAATGGAGTATGTCCTGGTAAGTACTGAGGCATTTATGTTACTCGGTGAAAATTATTAATAAATCAAGTGTGTCCTGATGCAATTGCAGTGTTCTTTCTTTTTAATCCCTACGAAAGCTATTGGATTGCAGAATATTGACTCAAAATTTCGTCCACTCTGGTTCACATCAATCCCTACTTTCTAAAAAGAGCCTAACAAAATTTTGAAGGTTGCCATCATTCAGATGATCTTTTGATTCCGAACTTTGCCTATTCAAATTATTGCAATTATCTAACCTGTAGAAGCAAAATGAAAAAAGAAAGGCTGTATTAGTTTTCTTTCGATAGTCTAGATTTAGCCGTTGGTTGTGCTTAGATTGTATATGCTGCTCTTTTCTCTTTGTTCTTTCCTGGAATAGCTGTATTGGCCTTACTGGATTTAACCCAAAAAGTAAAATTATTGGTCCTTATTGGAGATGCAATTTACGTAAAATTATTCAAAGTATTAACTCTTTATGTGACATTTAACTTCTTATGAAATACTCTTTGAACTTAATCTGTGCCCTTAGTCTTCCATTATGTTGCATTATAACATTATTACTCCTATTATACCTATACTACTAATGTGAATACAAACCATTTATGTACATTTTGTTTAAACTAATATACACTTAGTTGTTTTAATATGGACTTTTCTACCTTTAATAATCATATAGATTCTTCTTCTTCTCTCTCTCTCTCTCTCTCTCTCTCTCTCTATGTTCCTCTCACCCCCCGGCACCCAAAAAAAATCAGATTCAATCGTCCATCCTTAAGAGCTGTAGGTTGCAGTTTGACAGCCCATTCAAATGATGTATGGATTTAACTGAAAAGAAGGTCCAGCCTCAAAATAAATTCATAAATGGTGAAGAGCATCATGTTTTGTTTCGAATTCTTGACCCGCTCCAACATATTTTGGTGACAACCCGAATGCGAATTTTTTTTTTTCCTGAGATTTGTGATGGTAGCAGAGGAGTTGGGTCGATACGGGGTTGTGGGGGCATAGCCCCGGGTATGGCACGACCCGACCCGACCGACCGTGACCTAATGGATTGACCCAACTTGGACGAGTATATATGTACTATTTTCTTGTTGAGCAAGTAGTGTAAAATTTGGGGGTTTTCGTGTTAGGGTTTCTAGGCGATTTTTCTTGCCGTGAATTTGGGTGTTCTTAAGAGAACTCCATTGTAAGTTTTCTTCCAACATATTGAATCATCTTTTTCTTTGCCCAAGGACGCAGCACATCGCATCGGTGTGTGAACCTTGTTAAATCTTTGTGTTGTGTGAATCTGTGTTTGTTTTCTTCGTATTTGTTGGTGTTTGTTCTGACACAAAGGTTCTTATATATTTTGCCACCTCTTTCTCAATCAGCTGATTATAAATATGATTTTTTTTGTTTTTTTTCATTGAGAGATTGCTTATGCTTCTCCTTGTAGCATATCCTCAATTTTTTTTTCACTATTTAGTTAATAACTAAAAGAATTTGATGTTCAAAATAGTTTACTTTTTGCTATGTATGGTAGCTTTGATGGTGACTCCGTGGAGTGTCTGGTTTAATGAGCAAGAGCAGGTTCAAGGGGACTTCTGTCATCATGTCAAGCTTAGAGGCAAGGCCGGGGCAGGTAATTTTCCCTTATTCCTTTCAAGGTTACTTTGGTAATTGAATCTGATTGGGAATTCTTTGAAATCCGATCTTTCACATTCTTGGGAAGGTAAAAATTGAAAAAAAAAAATAAATAAGGAAGAGAAATGGGGGGTGGGGGGGAATGAAGGGAAATGAAGGGGTAAAAAGAGAGAACTTGTTTTGCGTTTTGTAAAATCCCTACATTGAAGAAGGGAGAGAACTACTTGAGTAGTCTGTAAGGGATCAGTGTACTGGATTTATTGGGTTATCTATTGGATCTGTCTTGCGGCTACAATATTTTTTAGGAAAATTATCTTGTATCACCCATGTTTTTAAAATTTATCTGAGAAACCACCCTAAAAAATAAAAAATGGCATGTATACATCCTTTTTTTAAAAAATAATTACTCTTAAATCCATTCCGTTAGCTCACAAGCATCAAGTGATGATGTGTCATTGTTGGTATATTTTAAATGACAAGTTTACCCTTGTTTACCTCCATCAACGACAATTCTACCTGGTTCCGGCATGCTGATTCCAGCGACGGAGATGGAGGAACTGATGGCGGAGCCTTAAGATTCTGGCAGTACTCCCTAATGTCTGTCCCAACCTCTGTCCTCCTTTGCTCGGCAAACATCTCCGAACCTTCGTTGTCCTCTCCTTGCTTAACCTATATGTTCTCTTCAGAGAAATTAAGCCTTCAGAAACCCATTTGAAAGTAGCCTGAATGGAGAGCAACCTGAACCGCTGACGACATTTAATGCACACCTCTGGCTTCATGATGTGCTCGTCGTGTCTCCTGATTCACAAAAAATATTCTCACGTTCCTCTACTGGAATACAAAGGTTGTAGCAGAGTCCATCAGAAGACCCTAAACAAGTGGCAAATCCTTATCAGGAGGTTAGCTAGAAAATGGAATGATGGGTACAGTCCCAAGCTATTAACGTTTAATTACGATGCCGATAGTTATGCCCGGAACTTCGATGAGGGTTTAAGTTGTGAAGAACTAGAACCCACAACCAGGTAGCATTTTCAGAACTGTTAGATTTTGATTCTCTCTTTATTAATGTTTAATCTCATCATGATTTTGTGTTTGTGATCTGTTGGGTTGCAGCTGGATGGGGCTTTTCAGGTGGAAAATCACAAATTTTCTCATGAACCAATTTGAAGATCATAAAATGCTCTCAAGGTGAGGCACTTTGCAGCTTTGCCAATTGCGATTTGGTTCTAATGCTCATTGGGAATGCCTTACCATGATTTGAATTCTGAACAGGTTCGTCAGCAAATCCTTCCTGCTTACTTCTGACACGACGTTGAAAATCCGTGTCAAGTTCCTTCGGTGCTTCCCTTTACCCTCCGCCGCTGGCCCGCTGCTATCCCCTGTAATGCAGGTTCGGGAGACCAGCAGACGGATGCAGCCGATCTGTGTTCGAGTTTGGCAGAGATTGAAGTCAGTGAGGATGATGTGGCCAGATTGTTGAATGAAAACGTTTTCAGCCGGATAGCTGCTGCATTCTGATTGTAGGGTTTAAACAGAGTAAAAGAGGTGAAAATGATGAAAAGTGGTTTTTTTTTTTCATATTTGGTTTTAGGGTCAAAAAATTAATTTCAATTTCTAAACTAACGGTGTTAGACTTTAGGGGTACGTTTGCCATTTTTGATTTTTTAGGGTGATTTCTCAGATAAATTTTAAAAATAGGGGTGGTACAAGTTAATTTTCCTATTTCTTATGTGCACCAATAAGTTGGCATTTCCTGACCCTTTTGCATGTTTTCATGGATTTGGGAAAATCTTTTTGTGGAGAACCTTTTTCCTATTTAAAAAGCTAAATTTATGTTTTGTGGGCATCACTACTTGTTTATTGAGGCCATTTGGTCTGTCTGTAGTGGTTTAGGCATCCATCTTCAAAGAAGCATAGAGCATGTTTTACTCTTTCGTTGTTTCCTTGGGAGATATTGACATATTAACTTGAGAAGAAATCCTATTTGCTATTAAACAGTCTAAACCAACCCAGATATTTATAAGAAGAAAATGATGATGAGGGTCCAGTCAGGGAAAGCCCACTTCTCTAGTGGTTGTAGTACTTCCACTTGTTGGAGTCTACAGATTCAAGCTCAAGATGCAAGTTACAGCACAAATAATTTCATGGCCATTGGCCACCCATGTTGATACCTGGGAGGTAGCTTGTACAAAGTAGGAGAAGAAAGCTATGAACAACTGGCGTTTAGGTCCTTACCAAGACCTGTCTGTTGTTGTGAGTAAATTAGTATGTGACACAGTACATGGTGGGGTTACTTCTTTGCTGTTTAACTAATTGTGCTTTTTATTAAAAAAAAAAAAGAAGAATTGATTCAAGGTTAATCGAAATGGACTTGAAAACTAAAGGTTCAGTTCATCTATGTATTGAGTATTTTCATGTTCATTCTAATCATAATTATTAGTTTTCTGGTTACAATGAATGAAATACTGCTTCTATCATTAGTAACTTCTGGGAAAATAAATTTGCAGCTTTGGCAGTAGAATGCTGATTACCTAATCTATTTTTTCTGCTTGGCTGTTCAAAATCTCCACACTAGTGTGCTAATGATATCTGAATCCATGTACAGGTGGTACAAGGGAGAGAGAACCTTCTAGTGAACCTGAGGTTAATAGGTTTGGGTGCAGTATGAGCCTCTCTTCATGGTTGAACTGTTTTCCTATAGGTGGCATTATTCATAAGCAAACATCTTGGCCAAGAGACAATTCCCAAAAACCTTATTGTGCTGATGGTGGAAGCTTTCCTGGCTGGGCTTAAGCTGTGGGTATCCAACTGCACAGCCTGCCCAATGATGTATCAGTGGCATGGGACAAGGTAATTGGAATCCTTCAAGTTCTACTCCACTTTGCCTTCTCTGGGGAAGATGCCAAGGATGTCAGAGTGCCTTTAAGGCATATGATGAGAAACAGGTTCCCACGCAGCGGCAATCACTGATTGAGTGAACTGAATACAAGGACAAATTGTTGCAATTGTCACATGGTGCCACTTGCATAGCCATCACTCTATGCAAACTAGCATGACTAAGCACCTCGAACAGTTCAATTTATATCTGTAACATAGAGTGGATGAAGAAACTGGGTGATCTTGACAGGGAAACCCTGTTGATTGGCAGCAGCTTTGAAAATCATAATGCAGGGGACTGGTGGTGTTTTTGCACCATTGCTTATCCTGTAGGTTTCTAATTATGGAAAACATTGCCAAAGGGTCATAAAGAGCATTAAATGAGTGTCACAGGATAATAAATCTTTTAAATTAATTAAATAGGTCATTAGAGGTGTGCCATTTGATAGAGGTATCTTTTTATCTAGCTTTATGCTGTGAAAGCATATCCAGGGTATGTTAAGGTTATATAAACTGCTACAAGTTGAACAGGTATGCCAGGGGAGATCGCTTAATGATGGAGTTCTCCTGCTCCAAGACAAATGCATTTTGAATTGATTTCTTTGAATTTGAAATTCCATTAGGACTTAATTTTGAAACTCTGGCGATATTTGTTTCCTGAGTTTTACTCCAACCATGAAGGTGTATGTGTCTACCATCATTACAATGTCCCTGAACACCTGATATATCGTCAAGGTCTTGGCCCATTCAGGGTTAGCTAACGAAGCTTGGAAGGCTACTGCTAAATGCAGTTTCATCTAGCATGGATTATGGTGCATAAATTTTAGTGTTTGAGTGTGAGTTATCTAGCTAAAACTTCCCATTCCAATTCCTACTACACAAATGACTGGCTGTTTTTTCTTGCAGGTTTTCTCAGGTGACTTTGTGATGCAGTTATAAAAGCAGGGAAAGTGTGGGAGAGCAGATTGGTGAGAAAGGTTGGGGCTTGTGGATGAAATGAGAATGCACATCCATTTCCCTCACTCTATTTAATGGGAGGAGAGAGCATTTACAATTTACGAAGAGAGAGCCGGGGAATTTGCTGGTCATGTCTGTGGAGCTGGCCATGCCTAATCCCTCTTTGAAGGGCTTGCTGGAACAGGTTGCCTCTGGTTTAATATGGTCTCAGTGGAAAGCTCCAAGTTTCCTGGCTTTGACCTTTAATAAGGGGACAGAGGGAGGAGATTTTCAGATAAATGCTTGTTAAACTAAGAAGGTCTGCATCTGGGAATTTATGGCAGCCTATCTCATTTTCAACTTTGAGGACTAATAGGATTTCAATCCTCATCAACTAACTATAGTTAGAACCGTAACTGCTTATTCTAATCTGCCAAGGGTTTCAACTTTCAATTCCAACTGCTCAAGTAGATCCAGAAAGGAATGTGAGCAACAGCAGTTACAATTGGTGCACTAACAACTTGATTTTTTTGTGTAAAATTACTGATTTGATCTCTTTTGCTGGGTTACTCTGCCAGTGTCTATGTGCTGCTGGTCCCAAGCCTCTGGATGGAGGAGGGTTGGTGCATCAGGTTGACAACCAGCATTGTAAAAACTTAGCTAAACCTTCTAGCAATGCTTATTTGGGTGGAGTTCAGTTGCATCTCTTTGGCAGGTAATTTTTATGTCAAAACACTAATCACAGGGTTAGACAGCACAAAGCTTTCAAGCTTCAGCGTGGCAGAGGAACGGTGTTGGCATCACGTAACCCACTTTAGGCTGAGCTGGGTTGAGCTGCAATGGCGAATAGGTTCCTATTGAAAGTTGACTTTCTTAGGTAACCTTTCCAGTTTTGGGTTTTCCATCTCACTAGTCATGATCATGGGATTCTGTTTTACTCAAATCACTCCCACTTTAGAACCTACTTGTTCAATAACTCGCTGAGTGAGGACCATGGTATCTGTTTCTCATGGTGGATGAGGTCACTGATGGCAGGTTTTGCATATCACATGCTTGAGCGACTTTCGCCTGATCCTGATTCTCGAATGCAGACGAACTTGGCCTACACTGGTAGGTCCGACCTGAACCTAAGTGTCAAAACCCAAGACTGGCCTGATTGATTACTAAATGAATGGAGCTCGAGTACTCATCAATTAATAATCGAGCGCTCCTGATACGAGGTAGTGACTCGACAGTCGCCCAGATACTGTGATCACCACTAATAATCAATCTTTTATAGTCCAATTAGTCAGTTACAACCTGTTTAAGGATCATTCATAGCCTGATTAGTAATTGAGCCCAATTATGGATCAGATTAACTAAATAGAAACATGTCTATGCTCAAGCTATGAGGCCCGATTATCTTAAATTGATGGCCCGATTATCCTAAATTGATGGCCACCGATTAAGCCAGATTAGATTAGAACTGAGTTCAAGTGTGCAATACCCCAAGGTTCCGCCGGTGTTGGGGCTACGAGCACTGAGAACTTTTAAGAGCCTCATTTCTGTCAGCGGTTGATCTTTTATAAAGACAATTGTAATCGTTCATTATTTTACGCAGAATTAACTTATTACCGGCGGTTACGGTCATGAAGGGAAGGTCTCAGTGATCTCTACAACTCCAATGCCTAAAATAAATGGGGAAAATTACATGATTACCCACTTTTGGGTTTCCCTTTACAAAATTACCCACAAAACGTTTTGGTCAACAAAAATATCCAAAATTAGGTTTGGATTTACAAAACTACCCAAAATAGTGATTCTCCTTCCTCTACCTATTTGTTTTGTCATTTTAACCCCTGGCTTAGGTTGTAGCACGGCCTGATGGAGGCCGAGGTGGCAGCCCGGCCTGATCGAAGCCGAGGTGATAGCGAGGCCTGATAGAGGCCGAGGGTGTAGCCCGCGCTCCACCTCTGCCTCCGTAAAGCCGTGCTGAACCTAGGCCTCCATCAGTCCGTGCTCCACCTCGGCCTCCATCAGGCCGTGCTTGCACCTCGGCCTCCATCAGGCCGCGCTCCCATCTGCCTTCGTAAAGCCGTGATAAACCTCGCCACCGTAATGCCGTGCTCCACCTCGGCATCCATTAGGCCGCGCTATCACCTCGGCTTCCATTAGGCCGGACTGCTACCTCGGCCTTCATCAGACCATGCTACAACCTTGGACAGGGGTAAAAATGACAAAACAAATAGGCAGAGGAAGGAGAATCACTGTTTTGGGTAGTTTTGTAAACCCAAACCTAATTTTGGGTATTTTTGTTGACCAAAATTTTTTGTGAGTAATTTTGTAAAGGGAAACCCAAAAGTGGGTAATCATGTAATTCTCCCAAATAAATGTCCTATGAAGCTGGTGATCTCTTTCCCTTCTACGCCTCTCCATCCCCTGCCCCGTCTGCCCTCTCCTCTCCTCCATATGCCCTAGTGTGTCAAACCCTAAATTGAATCGGTCAAATTGGACGAACACAGATTATAGTCCAGACAAAACCGAATCAAGCCTTGCCTTACTGGTTCGACTTCGGTTTGGAGTATACCAACCCCAAAACAAAACCGACCAACGAACGTTCTGGTTCTGGATCTTATCCAGCAAAACCTTTCAGCTATCTACAAAGCGACAAACGAGCGCTCCTATAGTCTCCAGCCCGACCTAACACGGTTTGAGCGTCCCTCTCTCTCTCTTTCAAAGCAGTGATTCAAATATTCAATCGAAGACGTAACCTCTTGACTTTTTTTGGGCTCAACAATGTCGCTTTCAATTCCTCACAGAGAATAGCCGGAGATGTCAATTTTTTTTTTCTTCAATTCCTCACATAAGGAGGCCGGATATATCTTTTTAAATCTTCATCAGAGTTGGTTTGTTTTGTTTCCATAAAAATCATGGCGAACACAACTGATGTAGTGGTTTCCCCACTGGTGCAGGAGATGCTACATAAATTAGCTTCCCCTCTGCTACGTGAATTTGGATCGGAATGGGGCGTTGGAAAATACCTGAAGGAACTTTTAGATACACTGGAGAGAATCTTTGCTATGCTTGGCTTTGCAGAGGAGGCGCAAGGAAATCATCAGTTGCTGAAGATTGTCTTAAGAAATCTCAGAGCTGCGATTTATTACATTGATGATGTGCTAGACGAGCTAAGTTATGAAGTTCTTAAAACAAGGACTGAAAGATTCCATGGCATAAGGGGCAAGCAGGTGCGCACTTTTTACTTATATTCTTCATGTACCCAAATTGTTCGTCCTGCTGATGTTAAGGATTTGATAAATGGAATCATGGATGAACTGGTTCTCAATGAAAAGAAGCTGGAACTATACTACTTGAATGCATTACGTGAAACTAAATTGCATCAAATGACAAGAAAGCCTCAAACTAATCTATTAAGGCAAATCAGTAGCTCTTTGGTTGACGAATCCTCTGTACTGGGTCGGGCAGATGATCTAGGTTGTATAAAAGATTTTCTGTTGTCGGGTCAATATGATCAAAGAGAGGTTCCTGTTACTTGCATTGTTGGCATGGCAGGAATGGGTAAGACCACACTTGCCCAGCTTGCTTACAATGATCCACAACTTAAAGAACATTTCGATGTTAAATTATGGGTCTGTGTTCCTGAAGATTTTGATGTTGGTAGGTTAACTAGTGCAATTCTAGAAATACAGACGAGGAAAGCATGTGATCTCAATGAATTGGAGTCACTCCAATGTGAACTTCAAGATAGACTAGATGGGAAAAGATTTTTACTCGTTTTGGATGATGTTTGGAGTGTGAACCGCAGCAAATGGGAATCCTTACGAGTTCCATTTAGAGTCTCAAAGATGGGAAGCAGAATTTTGGTAACCAGTCGGAGCCAAAGGGTTTCAACCATCATGGGGGCTGCCAAAACTCTTACCTTGCAAAGTTTATCAGATGAAGATTGCTGGTTGTTATTCAAGAAATGGGCATTTAGTGATGAAAACTGCAACACACATCTAAACTTGATAGAAATTGGTGAGAAAATTATTAAGAAATGTAATGGGTTGCCTTTGGCATTGAAGTCATTAGGAGGCCTTTTGCGTGACAAGATCGATGAAAAGGAGTGGGAGTTCATCCTTAAAAGTGACTTATGGGACTTGGAAGGAGATGATATTTTGCCAGCTCTAAGATTGAGTTATCATAACCTCCCAGCACATTTGAAACTATGCTTTGTATATTGCTCTTTGTTTCCAAAAGGCTATTCGTTTAGAAAGGATGAATTAGTTCTACTTTGGATGGCAGAAGGATTTGTTCCATCTAAACAAGTAGAAAGAATGGAAGGCATAGGCAACCAGTACTTCGATGATTTGTTACAAAGATCTTTCTTTCAAAAGGAAAATACTCCTCAATCGGTCCGAGAGACATTTGTGATGCATGACCTCATGCATGATTTAGCACAATCAGTTTCAAGGGAGGTGTTCTGTAGAATAGAGAGTGATAAATCATGTGAAATTATGGAAATGGCTCGCCACATGTCGTTACTTATTGATGATTTGGATTCAACTAGTGAAGAGATCTATGGATGTAAGAGGTTATGCACATTTTTACTAAAAATTCTGAACCCTTCTGTTGAGTGTATTCGTGGACAGATCCCCTTTGATTTATTTGAACACTTTAGATTCTTGCGTGTGCTGGATTTGAGTTTTTGTAATACCCTGAAGCTACCTGAATCTATAGGCATGCTGAAGCATTTGCGATATCTTGATCTCAGTTGCACTTATATTAAGGAGTTACCTGATTCAGTGTGTAACCTTTTCAATTTGCAAACATTGATTCTTAACAATTGCAGATTTCTTCTTCGGTTGCCAAAGAACTTGGGAAACCTAATCAGCCTCCAGCACATCTTGATGAACGTTGAAACGAATGTGATTGACATTCCAGTCGGTATTGGAAGACTATGTTCACTTAAAACATTGCCGCGTTTATGGGTGGGTCAGAAGGATGGTTTTAAGATCGGTGAGCTTAAGGAGTTACGGAACCTTCAAGGAAGGCTTCATATTTTGGGACTGGAGAATGTACCCAATGTTTTTGAGGCCACGAAAGCCAATATGAAGAATAAGGAGAAGCTTGACGAAATATACTTGCAATGGGGTGAGGGAACTAGAGATTTGAGAAATGAGAGAGATGTTGTAATTCTTGAAGGCCTAGAACCTCATACAGCACTAAAGCATCTTCAGATCGAAGGTTATGATGATTTGATATTTCCGAATTGGATGATGGAAATGGGTGTTTACAATAAGCTTGTTGCACTGTCTCTATCTTCTTGTAAGATATGCAAGGTCCTTCCAACTCTTTGGCAACTCCCATCACTAGAATCCCTTCGTATCAGTAGAATGAATGAATTGAGTTGTCTAAGTCATGAGTTCTATGGAGACGACGTGAAAGATGGTGGTAAGAAGGGATTTCAAAAGTTGAAGCACCTAGAGTTGAAAAACATGAGTAATTTAGGAGAATGGTGTGGATCACTTGAAGGTGAATTCCCTTGCCTTGAAAAACTTGTGATTAAAGAATGTCCAAAAATAAGGAAACTGCCCCCATTCCTTCCTACTCTCAAAGAGTTAGAAATAAAGCACTGTGATGCTTTAACTTCTCTTCCGAGGCTTCCATTTATCCAAGACCTAATATTAGCAAATTGTGATGAGAGGATATTGAATTGTTTGCAACACTGCAGCTCCCTGACTTCTTTGCTTATTTCTGAGTTTCAAAATGCAATTAATTTGCCTCAAGCAATGTTCCATCCTCTAGCATCGACACTTCAGAGGCTTGAGATTGATAATTTTTCTAAGCTCTTGACATTGGAAGATGCTGGGTTAGAAGAACTGGTATCTGTCCGGGATTTAATAATCAGTGGATGTAATGGTCTCACATCCTTGCCGAAGGGACTGCACAGGCTCATCTCTCTTGAACGGCTAAGAATTAGTTGTTGTAATAGTCTCACATCCTTGGCCATTAAAAGCTTAACGATACATCTATGTGAGAACTTCAGGTTCCTTCCCAGGGGACTGAAAGACCTATACAACCTCCAAGAATTAGCAATCGATGATTGTGGGAATATCAAGTTCTTGCCAGACATGGGGCTTCCCACCAGCCTTCGTCGTTTAACGATTACTAGATGCCCTGATCTGAGTATTCGGTGCCAAAAAGGTCGGGAAGACTGGCCTAAAATAGCTCACGTACTTGACGTAAACATCCAGCATTAATAATCAGCATAAAACAGAAATCGAGAACAACTGATGGAGTATGTCCTGGTAAGTACTAAGGCACTTATGTTACTTGGTGACAACATTAATAAATCAAGTGTATCCGGATGCAATTGCAGTGTTCTTTCTTTTCTAATCCCCTTAGCAAGCCATTGGATTGCCGAATTAACTCAAAATTTTATCCACTTAGTGGTTCACAGCAGTTCCTTACTTTCTAAAAACGTCCTAACACATGCTTTTGAAGGTTTCCACCATTAAGATGGTCTTTTGATGCTGAACTTTGCCAAGTCAAATTATGAAGCAAAATGAAAAAGAAAGACTGCATTATTATTCTTCTATTATCCTGATATCCTTGGCTTTCGATAGTCTAGATTTAGCCTTGGTAATTCTTAGACTATTTGAGCTCCTTTCTCTTTGTTCATTCTTAGAATAGCATGTATAGGTCCTATTGGAGATGTAATCTACTCTGACATTGTTCAAAGTATCAATTTTATATGAATGGACATAGATAATCTTAACATCTATTGTATTGAATAGAGTGTCCTTCATCATAATGCTGACAGTATTCACTTTTGATTAAAGTCCCCTTAGTCTTCTATATGTAGCATTATAATATTATTACTCTATTTTATACTTATACTACTAATATGAATACAAACTCCTTATAATACATTTTCCAAACTAACAACAACTCAGCCTTATCCCAACTAAATGGGGTTTTCAAAATAATATACATTTAATTTTTATTATATGTAATTTTACACCCTTAAACATAAGAGTTCAACCATCCAGCCTCAAGAGATGCAGATTGCTGTTTGACAGCCCATTCATTTAACTGAAAAGTAGGTCCAGCCTCAAAATTAATTCATAATTGGAGAAGTTAATCTGACCGGACAATGCACCAAATCTAGATTTTCATTATATAGGCCCAAAGGTTCCTTGTATATTTCACCACCTCTATTCTCATTCAACTGATCATCAATATGATTTTTCTTCATCAAGAGATTTCTTATGCTTCACCTCATAGAAAATCCTCAATCTTGTTTACTCTTTTTTCTGAACAACTAGAAGAATTTGCTGTTCTCAATATTTTCCTTTTTGCCATGTATGGTAGCTTTGATGGTGATTCCATGGATGGGGCTGGTTTGTTGTTCAATAGTAGGTTCAAGGAAACTTCTGTTATCATGTCAAGCTTAGAAGCAAGGCTGGGGGCAGGTGATTTTCGCTTATCCTTTCAAGTTTAGATAATTATCTGATATGGAATTCTTTGACATCTGTATCTTTCACATTCTTGGGATGGTAAGAAAAAAAAGGGGGGGGGGGGGAAGGGAAATGAGAGGAGTAAGGAGAGGACTTGTACTGTATTGCGTAAGATCTCTACATAGAAGGAGAGAAGAAAGCTATGAGCAACTGGTGTTTAGGTCCTTGCCGAGACCTGCCAGTTGTTGGTAGGTGGTGGGGTTATTACTTTACAGGTTAACTAATTGTGCATTTTATTAGAAAAAAGGTTTGATTTAAGCTTAATCTAAATGGACCTGAAAACTAAAGGTTCAGTTCATCTATGTGTTAAGTAAATTTTATGTTCAATTCTGATCATAATTGTTAGTTTCCTATTTACAATGAAAGAAGTATTGCTTCTGTCATTAGCTACCTTTTGGAAAATTCTTTTCAGCCTTGACAATGAAATGTCGATTTGCTAATCTAATTTGCTTGCTTGCCTGTTCAAAAATATCCATATTTGTGTCCTAATGATATTGGAACCCATGTTCAGGTGGCATAAAGGAGTCTTTCTAGTGAACCTGAGGTTGATGGGTTTGGATGCACTTTGAGCCTCTCTCCATGGTTGAACTGAGTTTCTATGGGTGGCGTTGATCACAAATAAGCATCTTAGCCAAGAGACACTTCCCAAGGACCTTTCCCAAGGACCTTCTAGAATGATGATGGAAGCTTTCCTGGCAGGGCTTAGGGTGTGGATGTCCAGCCCACCAATGTATCGGTGGCATGGGAGAAGGCAGCTGGGTTCCTGCCCATGGTCTTGCTGGAATCCTTCAAATTCTACTCCACTTCCAATTCTCTAGGGAAGATTATGAGGATGTCAGGGCGCCTGTTAGGCATAGGATGAGGAACAGGTTCCCACACAGCGGCAATTACCGATTGAGTGAAGGGAATCCAAGGGACAAATTGATGCAATGGTCACATGGTGCCATTTGCACAGCCATCAATCTATGCAAAGCAGCATGGGTTAGCACCTCAAACAGTGCAATTTATATCTGTAAAATAAATTAGGTGAAGAAACTAGGTGATATAGATAGAGAAACCATTTTGATTGGCAGCAATTTAAGAGTCATATTGCAGGAGCCCTGGTGTTGTGTTTGCATAATTTCTTATCCTGTAGGTGTTAACTATGGACAATATTGCTCAAGTGTCATAAAGCATCAAGTGAGTGTCTGTCATAGGATCATATAATATGTTAAATTAACTAAAAGAGGTCATTAACAATGAACCTTTTTATTTAGCTTTATGCAGTGAAAGCATATCTAAGGAGTGGTAAGGTTATATAAACTGCTACAATTTGAACAGGTCAGCCAGGGGGGACCGTTCATCGACTCCAACCTGGGAGATCTCATGCACTAAGACAAATTGCACTTTGAATTGATCTCTGTGAATTTGAAATTCCATTTGGACTTTACATTTGGAACTCTGGCCATGTTTGTTTCCTGAATTTTTTCTACAACCATGAAAGTGTATGCATCTTCCATCATTACAATGTCCCTGTAAACCCGATAAGCATAATGGTCTTGGTCCTTTAGGGGTAGGTAACCAGGCTTGGAAGGCTATTGTAGATGAAAATTCATCTAGCATGTATTGTGGTGCATGAATTTTAGTGTTTTTGAGTGTGAGTTGACTAACTAAATTGTCCCATTCCAGTTCCTACAACGCAATTGGCTGACTTCTTTTTCTTGCATTCTGAAGGTTTTACTACCTGGTGACACATTTATTGTGATGCTGTATAGAAGCAGGGGAAGTGTGGAAGAGCATATTGCTCATAAAGGTTTGGGCTTGCAGATGAAGTAAGAATACACAGCTCTCTCTCTCTCTCTCTCTCTCTGTGGAGCTGAGCATGCCTATTCCCTCTTTGAAGGGCTTGCTGGAGCAGCTTCCCTCTAGTTTAATGTGGTCTTGGATTCTCAGTGGAAAGCTCCAGGTTTCCTGGGTTTGAACTTCAATAAGGGCACAGAGGGAGGAGAGCTTTCAGTTAAATACTTGTAAAATAAGATGATCCACATCTGCAAAGTTCTGGCATCCTATATCATATTCAACTTTGAGGACTAATCGGGGTTCAATCCTCAACCAACTATAGTTGGAAGCTTACCTGCTTATTGAGCATAACCATTCTCATCTGCCCAGAGTTTCAACTTTCAAGTCCAAATACTCAACTGGATCCAGAAGGGAATGTGAGCAACAGCAGTTACAGTTGGTGCACTAACAATTTGGTGTCAAGGTGGAGAATTCCAAATGTAGAGCAGGTGAGCTATCAGTTAAAGGTTTTGATGGCCAAAAAGAAATATTGGCTTTATAAGATCTATGGTTTTGTATTTCTTGTGTGTATGCAACATGGGCCGCTAAGATATATGCACAGCTTAGACAAAAGGGCTATAAACAATAGGTTCTACATTAACTCCGTTAACCCTGACATAATGTTGTGTCTTATCTTCTTTAATTAATTAAAGAAGTATATGGGGCTTTCTATTTTTTTCATTTCAGAATAGACTCTAAACCTAGAATCTATTATTGGAATGCATATCAAACACAACCTTAATTGAAATCCTTCAGATCTCTTTTCAGGTTTGATTCTTTTGCTAATATTTTACGTTACTTTTTTTTTTTTTCTGAAGCCCCACAAGCTACTAACTGAAGAGACCCAAAAGCCTATCTCGAAACTTGTGAGTGGTGCTGTTAAGCCCATGAGTCTTGTCTGAAGTTCTCTGTAAACCTAGCCACTCGAAGAGGTTGACTCCCCTATCCATGACCAGGACAAACCATAGGCCAGAAACTGGTAAGCCTAACTTTAGCTGATCTATGACCACCCTAGGCAATTAGAGGAAATCCAAAATAAATCAAAATCAAATCAGACCAAACCAGCTAGAGCCAAACCTTCATTTATCGGATTGGCTTCGATTTCACCAATTATCAGCCCAAAACCAGCTCATCCCAATTAAAACAGACTGAACCGACCGTTTGACACTTTAATTAGATTCATTTATATTTACAATTATCAAATAATCATCTTAATTTTTTGGGCAAGTGGGTCATGCGTATTATCTTTCACCCCACTCGTGTGTGTCTTGATTTTGAGCACACGACAGTGCAAATTCGAATTCCATTATTGCTTAGATAAGGAAAGTTCAAGAAAGGGCATAATTCCAAAACAATCACAAACTGAGGCTGAGAGGGAATCCAATTCCATCATCATCTTGGTTGAGCCATATTTCCAACTAATGATGATAATGATGTGAGACCACAGCAATTCCTTTATCCTTATTGGGATTTTGTTCCTGTTTCTCATTCAAACTGTTAAAGTAGTTAAAGTATATTGGCTGTTGAAGAGATAGTAAGTATAGCTATCGTATGAGAAATTGAGGATCTCTTATTCGGGATGTCATCACGGTCATTTTTATAGGATGTCTCTTTAAAATGAAAGTGAAATTCATCTTTTGTTTCATTTGGATCTCTCTTGTTCCATTTTAGCCCCATTGAAAAAAAAAAAAAAAAAAAAAATCAAATAAGGAAACCAAAAATCCTTCTGTTATAATTTTACTCCTTGCATTACGTCCAGGATCATTAAACATGAATCAACATTTTCAAAGGTCATACTGTAAGAAAAATGTTGCTTTACTAAACATTTAGAATATTGGGCTGATACTGATGTTGACATGTGCATCTCACTCAAAGCTTTGGGATTCCTAAGAGAAATAGTAAATGAAAGTTAGGAAATGGTTCTCTGTTAGGAAGCATGGTTTACACCAATGCTCTCTATGATTGTCTCTCTCCTCCCCAATCAAAGGGTAAATATATCATTTTATAGCAAATGAGAGAGAGAGAGAGAGACTATCGGATCCTTTTCCCATGAAACTTTGATGATTAGGAAGTGAAGGACCATTGTGTTTATCCACCATAAGGAATGGAAGCTCAACATCTGACATTGTTGGTGTACGATGTCTTGTATTGTCACAGTTTAACCTAAAGAATACTGGTGCAAGCCCCCGTTCGAATTTTTTATTTGAAGGCAGTTTTGTACTTTTCGGCATTAGGATGTTTCGTTATATATTTGTAGCACGAGTTACTTTCTCAGTAAGCAATTGTAAGAGGTGTGAGGACGAGCGTCCTGACCTATTCTCCACTGATAGAAAAACATAATCTCATTTCACCGAAGACGTAGACAATCTTGCTAAACCTCGTAAACATGTGGGATTGTTTATTCTTGTTTCTCTGTTATCTTTTGCATCGTTTTTAGGGTTGCGTTTCTACAAACATTCTTACTACAACGACACATTAGGTCATTATTTCATTGTTCTTTGAGTCTAAGACATATTCTATGTCTCCTCACATCTATTATTATAATAATTTTTATTTTTAAATAATTAAAAAAAATATATATATATATATATATATATGAAGATGTAGAATACCCTGCTTGCTCATAGATGCCTCCCCCTTTCAGTTTTGTTTCTTCCATGGTGCCATGGTGGTGCCTGATTTACAACTTTACATTCCACTGAATCTGTAAAAGTGTTGTACCATAAAAAGAAAAAGAAAAGAAAGGAAACTGTAAAAGTGAATGATGATTCTATAAACTAAAACATGGCCTGTACTTCTCATGACAAGTGGTAGTGATGTGGTGTAGTGTCACGACTCACCACACGTCAAGGGCCGGGAAACAACAAAAGAACAGGAAAAGCAGAGCAGAGAGCCTCGCTTTCCCAGAGCCGACCATGCCCGCACGGACCGTCCACGTAGTCTGGTTCTTTGGCCTCATACATCCTCTGCTTCACCCCTCAATAGAAGAAGTTTCTGTAGCTTTCTCATGGACCAATAATGGCCCCCTCCCATGCAACTTGGTTTGTGCGCCTTGTGAGCTAAGATCTTATCATAAAAATAAAAACTCCCACCAGTGGAAAGCTCAGAATTCTAGGCCACCTCTCATCTGCCATCTGTCATCTTTCTTCCCACTCTCTTCCTTCAAATTTTAGTATTTTACTACTATGGAACTCTCTTGATTCATTGCTTGTTTGAAATGATTTACTATTTGACTTCATTCAACAATTCTGCCAAAGCCCAGAATCGAATTGGGTCTTCAACTTTCCTTCTTTCCTTCTGCGAATTCATTTTTGTCCCATAACAGCTGTCTTTGTTGTTTCATGTTTTCTGTTTTGAAATTATGGAGCGCTATGAGATATTGAAAGATATTGGGTCTGGGAACTTTGGGGTTGCTAAGCTTGTTGTGGATAAGTGGACTAAGGAACTATATGCTGTGAAGTATATTGAGAGAGGACAGAGAGTCTGTTTCTTAATCTCTCTTTGTCCATTGGGTTATGGGTTCTGTGTCTCTTTTTTTTTTTTCCCTACTAATTCACAGGCTACTTTCTGTGGCATAGGTTGATGAAAATGTGCAAAGGGAGATCATGAACCATAGATCCTTGAAGCACCCCAATATAGTTAGATTCAAGGAGGTAGGTGTTTTTGATTTACTTCTTTTGTTTGTGTACTTGGGCATAGCTTATGTTTTGTTACTCATGGGTTTGTATTTGTTTGATTGAGACTAAAACTCCTATGGGAGGAGCAGAGAATTCATTTCTGTACTTGCGTCCATTACATCCTCTGTTTCTGGGCAAAACTTATGTTTTGTAACTCATGGGTTTGTATTTGTTTGATTGAGACTAGACCCCCATGGGAGGAACAGAGAATTCATTCCTGTACTTGCTTCCATTTCATCCTCTATTTCTTCTTCCTATTCCCCTCTTCCAGTCTGCAATGAACTTTTCTCACATCTTTTAGATAGATATTTCCTTCATCTTGCCTTCAAGAAGGCCTTAGCTGTTGATAAGGAAAAGGAATTTCTGTTTTCAATGACAACTTTTCTATGTTGATTCCAAATCAGTTAGCTCTTTGAAGATGCACTGTTCCTATTCTGATTGTTTTATTGTGGTTCATCTGTTTGAAGATAATACTGTTCCAAATCTGATTGTTTTGTTTCTGTTCATCTACTCTTCTTTGCTTAATCATGTTTATGAGTGCCCTATTTTTACTCATGAATAGATGCACCAATCCTTGCAGGTTGTGCTTACTCCCACTCATCTAGCCATAGTCATGGAATATGCTTCTGGTGGGGAACTCTTTGAAAGGATCTGCAATGCTGGTAGATTCAGTGAGGACGAGGTAAAATAAATGGGGGAAGGGTACGAATCAATGTGAGAATCTTATATTATTTAGAAATGTGTAGTCCATTGGATTATACCAATTTCTAATTAGTACAAGATACCTGATTCCTGTTGGAAGCTGAAAAATACCCCAATTCTCCATTGATATCTGCCAATTTAGTGTGTCAGTAACTTTCTTTTGCTATCTCTTTTTGTTTGAATCAGGCAAGGTTCTTCTTTCAACAATTGATATCAGGAGTCAGTTCCTGCCACTCTATGGTACTTTCTACTAATCATGTTGAAACATATAATATGATCCCTAAAAGATGTCATTTCTTGGGTTGGATTGTTTTAATTCGATCATTTGATGCAGCAAATCTGCCACAGAGATCTTAAGTTGGAAAACACACTCTTAGATGGGAGCACTGCGCCGCGTCTAAAAATCTGTGACTTTGGGTATTCCAAGGTTATTATTACTGTTTTATAGAACTGAATTCATTTTCATTGCTTCGGTCACTTACTGTTTTGCCTTATTTTGCAGTCATCTGTCTTGCATTCTCAACCAAAATCTACCGTTGGAACACCAGCCTATATTGCACCAGAGGTACTAGCTAGAAAGGAATATGATGGAAAGGTGATATTATTTACATTCTTTTTAGTTCACTTCTGTAACTTGATTTGGACCCTTCAATCCTCAATATGTAATTGTTGGGAACTATATAGATAGCAGATGTTTGGTCTTGTGGAGTCACTTTATATGTAATGTTGGTTGGAGCTTACCCCTTCGAAGATCCTGATGATCCAAGGAACTTCCGAAAGACAATTGGGGTGAGTAATCCACAAATTTTATGTTTTCTGGTAGTTTTTTAGCTCTGCCATGAGTTCTAATTGCAGATGTGTATGGCTTATGGTAGCGGATACTTAGTGCCCGCTACTCAATTCCAGATTATGTTCGAGTATCCACAGAATGTAAGCATCTCCTTTCGCGGATATTTGTTTCTAACCCTGAAAAGGTAATTTTTTTATGCCAAAGTATCTGTCATCACTGTTGCAATCTTTCTAGTGATGTTTCTAGGATTTTCCTGATTGGCCTCCATTGTTTTTTCCTTTTTAAGAGGATAACCATTCCAGAAATTGAAAACCATCCATGGTTCTTGAAGAATTTGCCAACAGAACTCATGGAAGGAGAAGAAGGAAGCTTTCTGAATACTGATATAAAGGATACATCCCAAAGCATTGAAGAGGTACTGTCAATAATACAAGAAGCAAGGAAACCTGCTGATCAGGGATTCAAAATTGGTGGCCATTTATTTGGAGGGAGTATGGATCTTGATGACATTGATGCAGATACAGACATAGATGATGTTGAAGCAAATGGTGATTTTGTCTGTGCATTATGAGGATGTGTTACATGCCAACTGATCTGTTTGTTGATCCCTTGAGAATGATCTATTCTTTCCACACTCCTGTGAATTAAAAATAAGCTGAAAAGAGGTGTAGATCATTCTATGCAAAGAGTAGATATGGTTTTGTTGTTTCTGATTAAGGAACCTATATGGGTTTTGCCTTCTGTACTGTTGTATTCATAATTTTGCTTGATGTTGTAGTTGTGTTTGGCAAACAATAATATCATATGGGAAGTAACATGACAATGTGAGAGATCATACTTAAGTAGTTCTCTTCTTTCAGACCTGACAATTAAGCAAACAATAAACAACCTCTGGTGTCCTCAGGGGGATGAAGATGTAACCCCAAGGGGATAGCTGAGTTGGCAAGGGACCTTCGCCTCAGAAAGCGTGTGGTTCTGAGTTCGACTCCTCTTACCACCTTGGGGCCACTCACACAGGGGTGTTTACTGCTCTTCAATACTTTCAGTGAAAGTTGGATGGTTCTCATTCAACTCCGGAATGATCCCGGTCTAATGTGGTCGTGGGGTCAATATAGGCCCACGGGATTAGTCAGGCCAAAAGCTTGGATAACCGTTGTTAGCAAAAAAAAAAAAAGAGGGATTAAGATGCTAGAGGACAAAGAGGAAGATGTAGAGAGAAGAATCAAATATTATAAAAAGTTTGGTATAAGAGCTGTGTTGCCAACTCTGGGTTAGAACATTATCAATGACATTTAAGATAGTTTGGTCAAATTCCACTCATTGGCTTATAGTCTTATGTAATTCACATATGTATCTAAATAGATATTATTTTTTTTTTCCAAAAATTTTACGTTTTATTATTATTTTGTTATCATTGAGGTTCGATCTATTTAATATTCACTAGACAAAGCATAAGCTCCAAATGTCTTGCCAATTGCCATGACAATGCTTACAATCATAAATCAAATAACATAAATTTTTGGAACTATAGAATTATAGTTTTACATCGGTTTGTTTAAGTTCTTGGTGCCTTCATATGCTAGAGGAGTTGTTTCCACCTATTGACTTGAGATTTTGGTTAGATTCTCCCGCATGATCCAAACCAATAGTTCCTTTGCTCTTTTTCTCATATTATCTTTCCACATGCACAACAATGTCTCATTATGCCTACGTATAATTGGGAGTTAATAGAGTTCCAATTCTAAATTGGATTGTTTATGTCATGTTACCTTTAAATATCTGAGGAGCTCTTTCTACTTAATGCCTTGAGGTTTTGGATCAATTCCGATACATTAAAAAAAAAAAAAAAAAAATTGCAATTAATTGTAGTGTTATCAGCACATAGGGTTTAAGATTCACCAAGAGCCAAAAAGGCATAAGAAAACACCAACTAGGAGTTTACACTTGGCCATATGATCTTGCAACACAACATGCCATGATTTAATCAACTCAAAATTCAACACTTGGCACAACATATACATGTCTACATCAAAGATTGGAGCCAATACATTATGGGAACGTGTGAAGACTTTCAATTTAAAATAATTGATGATGTCTCTTATACTAGGCAACAAATTTAGTGTAATTTCATCATAAAAATAATAATTATAGTTAATTTTAAGGGAGAGGGATAGGGATTGCTAAGGCGTGAGAATGCAGTTTCCCACCAATGAAGGAAACTATGCACACATCATCAGTGGAGGTGGGGTTTAATAAGGAGAGAGAATGTGAGGTGTGCGGTTCGATTTGAATACAAAAATCAATTGGCTCCAAATTTTAATCAATGAAC
This sequence comes from Macadamia integrifolia, assembly GCF_013358625.1. Classification (NCBI taxonomy): domain Eukaryota; kingdom Viridiplantae; phylum Streptophyta; class Magnoliopsida; order Proteales; family Proteaceae; genus Macadamia; species Macadamia integrifolia. Next base: position 7,717,335 of record NC_056558.1, on the reverse strand, counting down.
ACAATTTCGAACCTAGTTTTCAAAATTTTAATCAATGAGGTTCTTAGTAAGGATGTAAATAGATGACTGAAAAACTGTATCTTAATTCATGTTTGTATCCATTTAGGGGAATCCGTATTTGAAAAATCGGTCTGAAAACTATTCAAACTGTTTGAGAACTATTCATGAGGACATTTTTGTAATAGGACCCTTTGACATCAACCTTAATTGAGTTTCGCCTTCTACAGTTCTCCTCCGCTCAAGGTAGACAAGCTACCTAACTTGATTCCCACACGGCAAAATGGCTCAAAAGGGACTTATTTGGCACTTATTCTATACAGACAATGAGACTAGAAATCTTGTCTTATCATATATGCAATTACATTGCATGCATCATATGGATAACTTAAATATTACCTAATTTAAGATACTTCATCCACTCATTATGTGTGCGTGTACAAAACTACAACCTAACCCATAGAAGAGGATGCCACAAGGCACCTAATGGAGTCAATATTGGCTAAGAACTAAAAATCATAAATATTGACATTTGAAGCCATTGTGTTAAGTAAACTTTGGATAATGATAATATTGATAAGAATGGAAAGCGTAGAGCTTAAAACGCGACTTATTATTTATTTATTTATTATTATTATTATTTTTTTTCATTTTTTTACAGAAGGTTTAATTGAGCTTGGATCAGCTTCTCATACGTGGAGGTTTCACATATGATTTTGTGACGACATTTTTTTATTTCATAAATGCCCTTTTATGTTGTTATTAAGAATATTTAGAGAAGCATTTGTGCAGAAAGAAAAGAAGACAAATGTCATCATGAAACTGTATGTGAAGAGTTATTACACTCTAGATACGGGGAGCTAATTCAGACTTATGGTTTTTGCTTTAGGGATGCCTCTGGGTTGTTGAGTCTGACGTCCAACATCATCTCAGGAGAAGAATAGCTTTCGGGGGAAAATTTTTGATTTATTTTTTCTTATTCCATTCAACAATATATGATACTACTAACAAGACATGGTTTAGCTTTGGCTACTAGTTCAGAATTTGATTAAGATATCTAAATAATCTCCTTGCATTATTGAAGTTGAAATTGAAGTTGAAACTCCAAACATCTTTATCATGGAAGTTTTTGTAGTATAGTTGATAAAAGCATGCAATTCCTATAGAGATTTTGAACTTTAACTTGTTATTCAAAGTTCGATTTGTATCTTTATAAGATTAAGAAATATTGATTATTTTGATTCATTTGGTTATCCTCAGTCGAATAATAACTGGATCATCAACTAGATTAATTATAAATATTTATTTATTTATTTATTATCTCTTGTCTTATTTCCAAGAACTCTGTGAGATTATTTGACAATATACTACGGGTGAAACCATTTTGAAGGATGATTCAACAGATATTGTTTTGTATTGCCTCTATTAACCCAAATTTTGAGATGGGCTCGAGATAGATAACTAGAGGTGGTCGGTTGGGCCAAGTTAGTTTTAGTTGAGCTCAATTGGTCTTTCTCACTTTAGGACCTCGCATTGTGACTGACATGTTAAGTAATCAGTCTTCATAGGCTAGGCAAGGTCCCATCTATATTCGTCGGTTGGGCATCGGTCGTTAATGGGGTTAAACATGCTTTAAACGGGTTAATGATACATTTATTTTTACATGGGCTATAAATATGTCATATTTATTAAATGGGCTCTAAGGGGGGTCTAAACGAACTGTAAACATGTAAGACTGAGTTGGGCTATTAGTGGGTCGGTCTGGGCCCTTGCATTCAGTTCCGGCTAAAGCCCGGCACATTTAATAAGTGCGCTGAGTCGTTACTTATTGGGCCTATAATTCGTTTATCTCACAAGATCCAAGGGCGATCTCGGCCCACCTCCAATTACCCCAATGAGACCTACACCTCTATAAATAACGGCCATTGATGTATTTGGACCGACCTATCAGATGCTTATCGAACTGTTTAGACTGCTAGTTATAAATAACTACACGCTACACTTTCTATACTGTAGACCCTCAGCCGTTTATGATATCATCTTCTCGCCTCTTCTGTTGCATAGAGCGGAAGCGAGACTCCGTCAAAGATGAAGGTTTGATCTGAAACCCTGGGGGTATTTGGTTCGGTAAATCTTTGGGATGACATTCTTTAGAATGATAATTCTTAATTTTTGGAATTGTTTGGTTATACTAGGATGACCCTCATAAGTGAGCACCCTACTTCCCATGAATGATCATATTAAAAAGAATGTGTTCTAAATCTGAGTTTAATTGAGTTTACCTCAACACTTAAACTCAGATTTGATCAACCTTTTTACCACCTAGTATAAAAGGAGAAAGCAGAAAGAAGTTCTCTACGGAAGCCAATATCTCAACCCGCGAGAAACATGTACTAGCCTCAAGGCAACCAAACGATTTTTCAGAAAGAAACATAATTCAGAAGAATGTCTATCAAAAGATTGACATTCATATCCGATACATACACCATTTGATTTACCGAACCAAACAAACTTCTATCATTTTGATCTTTAGAGTATTGTGTTCTCTTTTTGTAGCGCTATTTCTCCGGGTTTAATCTGATTTCTTCCTATCTTGACAGTTTAATATTGCAAATCCCACTACTGGTTGCCAGAAAAAGCTCGAAATTAACGATGACCAGAAATTGTGAGTCTTTCATTCTCTCCTTTTAAATTTTCTGATTGACTCCTTTTAGATGTTGATTATTTTGGGGGTGGGTGGGTTGTTAAATTCATTTTCCTCATCTTTTTAATCTTATCATACAGGCGGGCATTTTTCGACAAGAGGATCTCACAGGAGGTCCTTGGAGATGCCTTGGGCGAGATATGTTTTTCGGGTTGAAATCGTCTGTAATTCCGATCTCGTACAATTTCGTGCAATACCACCTTCAAGTGGTGACACATGTATTGATATCAATACAATGGTCTAGATCTGATACAACTAATAAAACATTAAATAAGTGAAGAGGCATTTAAATCAAATCTGGACCATTGCATTGGTATCAATACACGTGTCACCCCCTGAAGATGGTATTGCACGGAATTGTACGAGATCGGAATTGCAGACGATTTTTTTTCCACTCCACCCACCCACCTCTGTGAAGCAGGAGACGGACACGGCCAGGAGTAAGAACTCCCTGCTTCATTGGGAATCCTTGCTTGTCACATCCTCCCATGATTTTGAAAACATAACCCTTGAATTTCTGTGTACACACAAACCAATTAATGTTTTATTAGTTGTATCAGATCTGGACCATTGTATTGATATCAATACACGTGTCACCACTTGAAGGTGGTATTGCACGGAATTGTACGAGATCGGAATTGCAGACGATTTCAACCCGGGTGGAGTGGGATTACTTTTGTCTGTGGAATACTATAGTTAGCGGACACACTAGTTGGTTGTTTTTAAGTTTGTCTCGAATGATCATGACCCATTTTGGGGTATTTGGAGTTAAGAGTTTCAGGGCCAGTTTTCTCGTTGTTGATTGGTGTAATCTTTCTTCGTGATACATCTTCTTCTTTGCCCGAGCACACGTGACGTTCGTCGAATCTCTGTGTTGCGGGGATTATATGTTTATCTGCTTTATAGCTTTATTTGTTTTTGTTGTAGCCTGTGCCAAAGTGTACTTATATGATGTTTTTGAAAATTTTCTGACAGGGACACCATGCTTCCGAGGGTATGGAAGGCGTACTGGGGAGCGACGGAGGAAGTCTGTCCGTGGGTGCATTGTCAGCCAAGATCTTTCAGTTCTCAATTTGGTTATTGTGAAAAAGGATGAGAATGATCTTCCTGGATTGACTGACACTGAGAAACCCAGAATGAGAGGTCCAAAGAGGGCATCCAAGATCCGGAAACTCTTCAACCTTTCCAAGGAGGATGATGTGCGGAAGTATGTCAACACATATCGCCGAACATTCACAACAAAAGCTGGAAAGAAGGTCAGTAAAGCTCCCAAGATACAGAGATTAGTGACTCCATTGACTCTGCAGAGGAAGCGTGCAAGAATTGCAGAGAAGAAGAGGAGGATTTCAAAGGCCAAGTCAGAGGCAGCCGAGTACCAGAAGCTTCTTGCATCCAGATTGAAGGAGCAGCGAGAACGCCGTAGTGAAAGTTTGGCAAAGAAGAGATCCCGGCTTTCGGCTGCTTCTAAGCCTTCAATTGTGGCTTAGATAATGCTCTCCAAATTTTGACTGCTATTTTTTCAGGTATTGTGAATTTTTTTGGTTCTGGTGTGTTGGAACTAAAAAAGAATCATTTTGGATTCTTCGACTTGAGCTTAGTTTTGTTTCGAATCTAGAACCTTTTCTGAATAGTAGATTTATTTTTGCAATAATTGTTGTCTATGAGATTCATTTTTAAAAATTTTTATTCCCAAATCCTTCTTCATGGTTAAAATTATGGGATTAGCTTTCTTCTTTTGGGCCCTGATCTTGTTCTCACACTATTTCAGAAGAAATAGCAAACATGGTCTATGCTCCTTATAGCTGAAGCCTCTTGTTCTATGTAAAAGATTTGTGAAGTACCTGGTATAACAAGAACAGCACAAGATCTCAAATGGTTAAATGAAATGTTAAAGCTTCCATCATTGATGATGGTAGCATAATACCTTGGAGAAGATGCAATGCCAAACCAATTCATCAAAACCAGGCCTTGGCTTGATGGGTAGACAATGTAGTTTGAGGACCAGGTCCTTAAAGATGTAGCTTGCAAGCATTTTTTTTTGAAATATGGACAAGAGAGCAGTGTGTGACAAAGAGAATATGTTACCAAACTGCAGATGCTATTCCTAGACCAATTTTGGGATCATCTCAATCGAACAAGGGTCAAATGGTCTTTAGAGGTCAAGATAGAATAAAGGGTAAAATAGTCTTTTCATTTTCAAAACTAACACTAGTGTTAGGTTTGATGAGTTTAAATGTAATAAATGAAACTGGAGGGGGTGAGGGGGTGAGGGGGTGAGGATGTAATGAAGACAAACACGAGGGGAGGTGGATGTAAATTTCGCTAAACTTTATTATAATTTTTAATCAAAATTCATTGGTTTTAATATGTAACATTAAAGAGTCCATAAAAAAAAAATGATTATCAGATACAATCATGATTACAAAAGTTTTTATTTGCGTTTTAAATTTGATTTCCTTTCCCTTCTTACCACTTTTTATGCTGTGTATGAGTATGGGTTTCTCCAACACATTAACCCCAACAACTATTGTCATCTACAAAGTTCACCATATGACTAGAAAAGCATAGTTTTGTATATTTGTGGAGAATTGGAGATCTTGATTATTTGGTTTTTCTCCTCCTTTTTTGTGAAAAATCATAAAATGAGAAATCTTCAGGTAAAATCAGTATTAAGAAAAGTTGAGAGATTATTATCACAAATTTATTTTTATTTATTTTATTTTTTTAATTTTTTTAAAATCAAATTAAACAAGAAAGCTATTCTATCATGAGGACAAATGACACGTCTATTTTTTATTGTTGGATAAAGAGAACATGGTCTAAATTAGTAACATGTCAAATTCCATTGTCTAATTTAATGAAGGTGAAATGTTTTTATGAAAAACCACAAAATAAATTTAAGCCATTAGAGCCAATGTGAACAATCAAGGTTGATGTCTTGTATTCTGTCGCTTGCCAAAGGCCTTGAGGTCTAAAGGAATTGGACCACCATGTGTGTTATCTTTATTATTAGAGCCTCGTTGAGCTAGTGGGTCCATGGCGGGGGTTTGGGGCCGGTATAATGTAGGGATGGATTTGACAACCAAACCAGTCCCAAAACTGCAAGAACTTTTAGATTAGAGAACAACCAGATTACAGCCTATATAAGACAATAATTCCACAAACCAGAAATAATGAAGAAGGATTTCTCAGCAGTCAAATCGATCTCCAAAACTGATCCTTTATCAAATCAGAAAATAGACCAGCAACTAGGACTAATTCAGACACAATAATGAGTCCCAAACATAGCCCAACCAGAATGCCAATCACAGAAAGATAGGGGGACAGAAAGGACCCTATCGGTTCTATCCTCTGTTCAGAAATCCACTACAGGACAAAAATATGGTGAGTTCGTATATCTCACAAACCACTGATGAGAAAAGGCTCATATGTGGATCAAGTTTCTTCCTAGGTGAGGGGAATCTCCTATCAAAATTTCAGACCAAACTAATGGAGAAATAGACCTGGACAGAATATGAGATTTCTTCGCAGAGCACTTTATCGCTGGACAGAACTGAGTAAAAGGTTGAAATAAATACCTATGACAGCAGGGCAGTAATAGGGCCTCATAATACCTTGAAGAAGAAAAAGAACACTTGAAGAAACCCTCTTGAACTTCACGTCGCAAGGAGTCGACCGGATCAAACACCAACCCCTTGTTCTGTGATCACACACATAGAAAATTCAGTAGATGCATGGTAGCGACCAGCAGCAAGTTCTTTTTTTTTTCAAAATCAAAATTGTCTCTCTATGATGAGAGCTCTCCTTTATTTATAATAATGATGGGGAGGGTTTATAAATAATAGTAACTCAGAGTTACTAAATCAGAGTTATTAAAAATTGATTACAAGAAGTTACTAAAAACTGGAAATTAGAATCTAATGAAAATAGAAACTAGTCTAGACAGAAATTAGAAACTAACAATGACTTGAAATTAGAAACTAATTTAGGTACTGAAATTAGAAACTAAATAACCCCATCTAAAAAGGAAACTTAAAGAAAAGGAAGCAAATCACTGAATCCCATATGCAACCTTAGAACCCCTAGTTTAGACCCATAAAAGTAGCCCAATATACTCCAAACCACATGGACTGAAGGCCCAACACGTATACAACCCAACCCTAAGCTTATTCCTAATAAAACAAGCCTAGTTTGGTGAAGAATCTGCATCAACTCTCCCCGGCTGGGAAACATTCGACTCCAACGAATGGATAAGGGACATGTAGCGCTCATACAAGTCGGGATCAAGCCTCTTGAAATCAGCAGCATGAATCCAAGTACAGTCACTACGGGGACGACCTTTCCACTTGACAAGAAAAGTGTGATAACTAGTGCCACGGCGGGAGGTCTTGTAATTATCATCCAAGACGTCTTCAATAACTTCAGAAGTGGGTGGCTTCAGTTGAGGGAACCTCATCATTTGCTCCGAGTCTCCATCATCTGAATGATGCCCAACATAAAGGTGAAGATCAGCCACATTAAACACGTTACTTATGGTCATGTCATCAGGCAACTTAAGCACATAAGCATTAGGTCCTATACGTTTCAGCACCTTGTAGGGACCCATCTTTCGTGGATGTAGCTTGGTATTGACACCTGTCTGAAACCGTTCAGGATTTACTCGAATCATCACCATGTCCCCGGTTTGAACTCCACAGAACGCCGATGACGATCAGCAGAAGCCTTATACACCTCATTGTTCAAGGCAATACGCCGTCGGACGTTGGCATGCACCTCAGTGATATGACGTAAGAACTCATTAGCTTCAATACTAACTCGAGCCTGGGGTGGGAGTGACATAAGGTCAATAGGCCGCTTAGGTTGGACTCCAAGCAAGATCTCAAAAGGAGTACGACCTGTTGTCCTATTCACTGAGCTGTTGTAGGCAAATTCTGTAATGTCAAGAATAGGAAGGCCATGTCTTCTCATACTCTCGAACCAAACACCTCAACAAGTTTCCCACGCTACGGTTCACCACCTCTGTTTGTCCATCTGTGGATGAAATGCAGTTGAAAAGTTCAGCTTTGTATTTGTCTTCACCCACAATGTCTTCCAAAAATAACTCATAAACCTAACGTCACGGTCGGATACAATACTAGTTGGCAGTCCATGTAGTCGTACTACTTCCTTGAAGAAGAGCTTTGTAACCTGATAAGCATCAAAAGTCTTACGACAAGGTATAAAATGAGCCATCTTAGATAAACGATCCACAACCACCATAATGGAATCATATCGTTCTCTAGTAGGGGGTAGTCCAAGAACAAAATCCATGCTAACATCAAGCCACGGTGCATGAGGAACAGGTAGTGGAGAGTATAAACCTGTGTTATGTTTTCCCCCTTTTGCCAACTGACATACACGGCATCTCTTGATCACATGATCGACGTCCTTTGCAATGCATGGCCAATAATATCGATCAGTCACCTGTGCAAGAGTCTTATCTTTCCCAAAATGTCCTCCTAATCCTCCTCCATGTAACTCTCGTATGATGTGATGACGTAGGGAAGAGTTTGGGATACAAAGCCGCGTGCCAAAGAACAAGTACCCATCATGAATAAAGTACTTTAGGTGCTGCCCACCTTGTTGTAACTCCATAAAGACAGTGCTGAAATTAGAATCGGATGTATACTCACCTCGTATCTGATCTATGTTAATAACATGTGCTGAAAATGTGTTAAGTGTGAGCACCTTCCGGTTAAGTGCATCAGCCACTGTATTCTCTTTTCTCGCCTTGTACTTCATAGCAAATACAAACTCCTGCAAGTAGGCTACCCATTTGGCACGTCTGTGGCTAATCGATTTCTGTGAGTGAAGGTGCTTCAAGGCCTCATGATCAGTGTACAAAATGAACTCCTTACCAATGAGGTAGTGCCTCCAATGGCGTAGCACTTGGACGACTACATACAACTCCAGATCATAAGTCGAATAGCGCTTCTTGGCCTCATTCAATTTTTCGATATAAAAAGCGATGGGGTGTCCTCCTTGCATTATCACTCCTCCTAGCCCAACATGTGAAGCATCTGTAGCTACCTCAAATACTTTGTCAAAATCTGGTAGGCGTAGGATGGGTGCCTCAATCATCTTCCTCTTCACAAGAGCGAAGGCTTTGGTCGCTGCAGCTGTCCATTCAAACTTCCCTTTACTCGACTTCATACATTCAGTGATGGGTGCCATTACTGCACTGAAGTTCCGAATAAATCTCCTATAGAAGGAAGCCAACTCATGGAAGCTACGGACTTCTGTTAGAGTCTTAGGTGTGGGCCAATCGGTGATGCTCTTGATCTTCTCCGGATCAGCTTCAACCCCCTTTGATGACACTATAAATCCAAGGAATACAACTTTGGACAACATGAAGGAACACTTCTTGAGATTAATGTATAACTTCTCAGCACGGAGTACTCTCAAGACTTGCCTCAAGTGATCCTTATGCTCTTCTTGGTTCTTACTGTATACCAGAATGTCATCAAAATAAACAACCAAAAAACGACCAATGAAGGGAAGAAGGACCTGTGTCATCACCCTCATAAAAGTACTAGGTGCATTTTTCAGACCGAACATCATGAGTTTCCACTCATATAAGCCATCCTTGGTCTTAAAGGCGGTCTTCCACTCATCCCCAGAACGGATGCGAATCTGATGATAGCCACTCCTCATATCTAACTTGGAAAAGACCTTTGCCCCGGACAGCATATCCAACATATCATCTAGTCATGGTATAGGAAACCTATACTTGCCTGTTATCTTGTTGATAGCACGGTTGTCCACACACATACGCTAAGAACCATCCTTCTTTGGCATGAGTAAAGCTGGTACGGCATAAGGACTTAAGCTCTCCTCAATGAAGCCCTTCTGTAGTAACCCATCCACTTGCCGTTTCAGCTCGGCATGCTCAGTAGGACTAAGTCTGTAAGCAAGAAGGTTGGGTAAAACCGAACCAAGTACCAAGTCAATTGCATGTTGTATGTCTCTCATGGGAGGCAACTCATCTGGGAGATCATCAGGGACTAAGTCAGAAAAATCAGACAAGAGCTCTCTGATAGGTGCACTATACGTTACCTCAGGTTGGGGGGTGACTTCCCTAGTAACAAGTGCCATAACCATTCCAGTCTCATGACTTGTGCGTAAGAACTGTTTATGGGAAATAGTTAGCAACTCCTTTGTGGGCAGAGCTAATACCTTCTTCTCATTGTCAATGCCCTTCTGATTTGACCTTAATGATCTCTTCCGCCGTATTTCAGCCGGCACATTTACCGGATAGAAAGTTGTAGGAACACCCTTCCACATGAAAGTACACAGATTCTTCTTCCCTCCAACCATGGCATCATTGTCATACATCCAGGGACAACCAAGCAATACATCTGTGAGTTTTATTGGGATCACATCACACCAAACTTTCTCTTCATATCGGCAAAGTTTCAAAGGAACTGAGCACCTCTTATTCACCTCTAAGGTATTACCATTCAGCAAGGATACCTTATAAGGTTGAGGATGTGGGTCAACTTTCAAGGTTGCTTTCTTCACAAAGGCTTCAGAAACAACGTTGACACAACTGCCACTATCAATGATAATCTGACAAGTATGCTCACCTGACTTCATACGGCTGTAGAATATGCAGTTACGTCGCCAATCCTCTCCTTTGGTTTCAGCCACCAATATACGAGTAACAATATTTATTCCCTGGGTATCATCCTCATTAGTGTTTTCCATATCATAGTCATATCCACCATCATCATCATCATCTAATGGGTAGGGATAAAGAGCTGACTCATCCTCCTCATTGGAGTCTTCAACCTCAGCTACTGCATTAACCCTCTGCTTATGCGGACAAGATTTAGCAAAATGTCATATCTCTTGATGATGCAGATTCTTCACCAAACTAGGCTTGTTTTATTAGAAATAAGCTTAGGGTTGGGTTGTATACGTGTTGGGCCTTCAGTCCATGTGGTTTGGAGTATATTGGGCTACTTTTATGGGTCTAAACTAGGGGTTCTAAGGTTGCATACGGGATTCAATGATTTGTTTCCTTTTTCTTTAGTTTCCTTTTTAGATGGGGTTATTTAGTTTCTAATTTTCAGTCTTAAATTAGTTTCTAATTTTCAGTCACAAGACTTTCTATTTTGTAAGTTTCTATTTTCAGATTTAGTAACTAGTTGAGTTTCTAATTTTTAGTTTCTTATTTCAGTTTTTGGAAACTAAAGTTAGTTTCTATTTCATGTAACCCCTATCACTATTATAAATAAAGCTATGGCTCTTTTAATGAGCCACGATTTTTACAAACTACATGGCTGCTGCTGCTGTTTTCTCTGCGAGAGAACTTCCTTGTGTTTGATCAAGGTATTGGGTTGGTGTTCGATCCGACGACTCTTTGCGGCGAGAAGTCCAAGAGGTTCATCTTCAAGTGTCCCTTTTCTCTTTCAAAGTCTTCTTTTCAAAGGTTTGTTACTATTCAAACAAATCAGGTAACAGATCTGATCTTCTTTAAATTTCTGGTTTCGAATTTCCCAAATTTCTCCTACCCGATCCTTCACTGATCAGACCAACCAGCCACCTGATGGCTCCCTTATTCTGGTCGAGTGTTAGGCCTATTGAGAGGATGGTTCGATCCTAATTTGGGGTCAATCAGACCTGGAATTTTATTGTTAAAAAAATTCTCTCTATTCTGCCCAATTCTGGTTTCTGCCCAGAATTTTGAATCGTTTTGTTCCGGATGTTGCTGATTGGTTGCTGGTCCTATATTTCATTGTTTAGTCTTATTAATTGGTGATTTAAGTCCTTAATTCCTTGGCTGATTATTCAGTTACAGAATTTCTGAAATTGTTGAGATCGATGAATTTTATGATATTTTATTGGGCTGGTTCTGGTTGTTCTTCTGATTAAAAGTTCCTGCAGTTGGATTAGTTTGAGTTTTCAAACTTAGTCTTACATTAAGTGGTATCAGAGCATGGCTGGGAACAACACCCCTACCCTAGCTTCTCTTATGGAGATGCTACAGACTATGAGGACTGAGATGAGGGCTGAACAGCAAACCTTACGGACTGAATTGAAGGCTGAGTTGAAGGCTGAATTGGATGCCAGGTTGTTGAATGAAGAGACCCCACCCCAACAGCCTACTGGCAGTTCACGTACAACACTCGAAGTGGACACTCCAATGAATGTGGTTACTCAGTTGGCTAATAGGAGAGCAAACCCTAATTTGAGAGCACCACAGAGGGTTCCGGTAGCACAACCTACTTTTGAAGCGCATGTAAGAGGATATTTTGAGACTGAGCGTCCCGTGCAACAGAGGTATTCTGGAGATTCACAGAAGGTCAAGCTCGATCTGAAGGAGTTTGATGGGAGATATGACCCCCAATTGTTCTATGATTGGGTAGTGGCACTAGACGACTATTTTGACTATTATGAGTTACCTGAGGAACGGAAGATGAAACTAGCTCGTGCTAAGCTAGTTGGGGCTGCTCGTGAGTGGTGGAGGACCTATGAGCTAGAATTGGAAGACCGTGGTAGAGAACCTACTAGTTGGGAAGAGATGAAGCTTGAGTTATCAGATAAATACTTGCCACGCAACTTTAGAGCTCGCATACAAGACCAGCTGAACTCTCTTCGTCAAGGGTCTATGACTGTTGCCGAGTACATGAACAAGTTTGACGCACTTTATTCTCGTACAGGCATAAGGGAGAATGAAAGGCAACTATTATCTCGGTTTCGACTGGGATTGCGAGTTGAAATCAACAGGGGTATCGGAGTTGTTGAAGTGCACTTAGTGAGGGATTGTTTTGACAAGGCCCTACGAGCAGAGGAGCTTCTAGCACAACCAGTTAGAAGGTTTGGTTTCCAAGCTGGGGAGGTAAAGAAGAATTTTCCAGCCACTAAACCTAGTAGCTCAGCACCTCCAAAATCCACTTTTCCTCCACGAGCTGATCATAAAGGAAAGGCACCCATGACAGGTAGTAATAAGGTACAGTGTTTCCATTGTCAAGAGATAGGACATTTTGCTAAGTCTTGTCCGCATAAGCAGAGGGTTAATGCAGTAGCTGAGGTTGAAGACTCCAATGAGGAGGATGAGTCAGCTCTTTATCCCTACCCCTTAGATGATGATGATGATGGTGGATATGACTATGATATGGAAAACACTAATGAGGATGATACCCAGGGAATAAATATTGTTACTCGCATATTGGTGGCTGAAACCAAAGGAGAGGATTGGCGACGTAACTGCATATTCTACAGCCGTATGAAGTCAGGTGAGCATACTTGTCAGATTATCATTGATAGTGGCAGTTGTGTCAACGTTGTTTCTGAAGCCTTTGTGAAGAAAGCAACCTTGAAAGCTGACCCACATCCTCAGCCTTATAAGGTATCAATACCTTAGAGGTGAATAAGAGGTGCTCAGTTCCTTTGAAACTTTACCGATATGAAGAGAAAGTTTGGTGTGATGTGATCCCAATGAAACTCACAGATGTATTGCTTGGTCGTCCCTGGATGTATGACAATGATGCCATGGTTGGAGGGAAGAAGAATCTGTGTACTTTCATGTGGAAGGGAGTTCCTACAACTTTCTATCCGGTAAATGTGCCGGCTGAAATACGGCGGAAGAGATCATTAAAGTCAAATCAGAAGGGCATTGACAATGAGAAGAAGGTATTAGCTCTGCCCACAAAGGAGTTGCTAACTATTTCCCATAAACAGTTCTTACGCACAAGTCATGAGACTGGAATGGTTATGGCACTTGTTACTAGGGAAGTCACCCCCCAACCTGAGGTAACGTATAGTGCACCTATTAGAGAGCTCCTGTCTGATTTTTCTGACTTAGTCCCTGATGATCTCCCAGATGAGTTGCCTCCCATGAGAGACATACAGCATGCCATTGACTTGGTACCTGGTTCGGTTTTACCCAACCTTCCTGCTTACAGACTTAGTCCTACTGAGCACGCCGAGCTGAAACGGCAAGTGGATGGGTTACTACAGAAGGGATTCATTGAGGAGAGCTTAAGTCCTTGTGCAGTACCAGCTTTACTCACGCCAAAGAAGGATGGTTCTTGGCGTATGTGTGTGGACAGCCGTGCTATCAACAAGATAACAGTCAAGTATAGGTTTCCTATACCACGACTAGATGATATGTTGGATATGCTGTCCGGGGCAAAGGTCTTTTCCAAGCTAGATCTGAGGAGTGGCTATCATCAGATTCGCATCCGTTCTGGGGATGAGTGGAAGACCGCCTTTAAGACCAAGGATGGCTTATATGAGTGGAAAGTCATGCCATTCGGTCTGACAAATGCACCTAGTACTTTTATGAGGGTGATGACACAGGTCCTTCGTCCCTTCATTGGTCGCTTTTTGGTTGTTTATTTTGATGACATACTGGTATACAGTAAGAACCAAGAAGAGCATCAGGATCACTTGAGGCAAGTCTTGAGAGTACTCCGTGCTGAGAAGTTATACATTAATCTCAAGAAGTGTTCCTTCATGCTGCCCAAGGTTGTATTCCTTGGATATATAGTGTCATCAAAGGGGGTTGAAGCTGATCCGGAGAAGATCAAGAGCATCACTGATTGGCCCACACCTAAGACTCTAACAGAAGTCCGTAGCTTCCATGGGTTGGCTTCCTTCTATAGGAGATTTATTCGGAACTTCAGTGCAGTAATGGCACCCATCACTGAATGTATGAAGTCGAGTAAAGGGAAGTTTGAATGGACAGCTGCAGCGACCAAAGCCTTCGCTCTTGTGAAGAGGAAGATGACCGAGGCACCCATCCTACGCCTACCAGATTTTGACAAAGTATTTGAGATAGCTACAGATGCTTCACATGTTGGGCTAGGAGGAGTGATAATGCAAGGAGGACACCCCATCGCTTTTTATAGCGAAAAATTGAATGAGGCCAAGAAGCGCTATTCGACTTATGATCTGGAGTTGTATGCAGTCGTCCAAGTGCTACGCCATTGGAGGCACTACCTCATTGGTAAGGAGTTCATTTTGTACACTGATCATGAGGCCTTAAAGCACCTTCACTCACAGAAATCGATTAGCCACAGACATGCCAAATGGGTAGCCTACTTGCAGGAGTTTGTATTTGCTATGAAGTACAAGGCGGGAAAAGAGAATACAGTGGCTGATGCACTTAGCTGGAAATTGCTCACACTTAACACATTTTCAGCACATGTTATTAACATAGATCATATACGAGGTGAGTATACATCTGATTCTGATTTTAGCATTGTCTTTATGGAGTTACAACAAGGTGGGCAGCACTTAAAGTACTCTATTCATGATGGGTACTTGTTCTTTGGCACGCGGCTTTGTATCCCAAACTCTTCCCTACATCATCACATCATACGAGAGTTACATGGAGGAGGATTAGGAGGACATTTTGGGAAAGATAAGACTCTTGCACAGGTGACTGATCGATATTATTGGCCATGCATTGCAAAGGATGTCGATCATGTGATCAAGAGATGCCGTGTATGTCAGTTGGCAAAAGGGGGAAAACAGAACACAGGTTTATACTCTCCACTACCTGTTCCTCATGCACCGTGGCTTGATGTTAGCATGGATTTTGTTCTTGGACTACCCCCTACCAGAGAACGATATGATTCCATTATGGTGGTTGTGGATCGTTTCTCTAAGATGGCTCATTTTATACCTTGTCGTAAGAC
>NC_056558.1:7668827-7701845 GCF_013358625.1 Macadamia integrifolia | reverse complement strand
CCAACCTCGTCTCCCAACTAAAATGCCTCCACCCACCTATGATTATGGATACTTGCTTTGCTTTGGATTATGGACACTTGCTTCACTTGGATTAATGGACACTTGCTTGTGTTATTGTGCACAAGAGACAAACCAATGCTTCTTTTTGGTTTGGGGTATATTCTGAAGGAGAAGGGAACTCAGACTGATGTTTATTCATGGCATATTCTGAAGTTCTCTGACATTACCTTACTCAGGGAGGGACCAGAGGAACAAAACATAGCATTAGAGAAGAAACCAAATGCAGACCCAAGTGGTTCTAGTAAGTCTCTTCTCTGTTCTCACTTCATAATGGTCCTATGTTACGCTGGGAAATCCATTTGGAGCTTCGTAAAGTTGATAATTGAGCATGAGACTAGCAAGGTGGGATCTTGACTTCGTGTCCAATTCAGTTGAATCAGTTGTGGTTTTATGCGAAACAGAATCTCAAATATTATCCGTTCTAGTGCTTTGTGTGCAGAGAGAGTTTGACAGCTTCCACATCCCTGACTTCTCTCTCCCAAACGGGTGAGCTCAGTGGGGATCAACGCTAGCGCTATTCCATACTGAACCCGAGACGGATCAACCGACAACCGCCTCTGCCACTGCAACTTTTATCAACCCACATTCGGTCACTGTAGATTTGTGGGTATAGCGTGACTGGAGCTAAGCCAGGCCAGACCACTGTGGATGCTTACAGCAAAGATTATCTTGCCGTCTCCTAGCTTCACATCGGTACTGAAATTACAGGCAATATGGAAATTTCGTTTCTGCTTGCCATATCAGATTCGGATGATGAGAGAGAGTTACTGTGAGAGGGAGAGAAGGGGTGTACCACTACCACCAACACCCGAGTGTGAGGATGGCCCCTCCGGTGATGGTCAGGTGTGGGAGAGAGGGAAGGTTGGAGTGTGGAGACCATAGACGACTGGCAGCAAAGATGGTCAGGTGCAGGTTCATCACAGGCGATGTTGGGCAATGATATTGAATAGTTGAGATGTTGCCCACTTAATCTAACGGTTCATTAAGTGCTGGTATTTAGGATTCCAATATACCATGCTAGTGTGTACATTGTTTCCCTTAGTTTATATTATCTACGGGGGGTAAGGCTGCATACATAATGCCCCTGACCATGCAATAGTGGGAGCCTTGTGCACTGGGTTCCGCTCCCCCCCCTCCCCCCCCTTCTTATAATCCTAATGTAGTTTCGGTTTTAATTTTCATATTCTATTGTTTTTACAATTTCTCCATAATCATTCCATCACACTGTCTAGTTTTGTAGAGGCTTCTGGATTCAATTTTATTTGACTGTTCTAATAGATCTGAAGTTTTAACTTGAATTCTATGTTCATTCAGCAGACCATTATTTTTAGAATTATTGAATTTCTTTCTTTAGGTGCATGTTCTATCCATATCAAGTTCTTCTTGTTTGTTTGTCTGGTTCTCTGTTTACAGTTGCTATTACTTCCTGTTTAATTCACCTTTCATTCGCTAACTTAATTCAGAGGGTTTTTTTTGGGTAATCTTTATTGTCACTATGCCTAGTGAAGCAGTTCACTTCACTATGACATTTTTACCCTCATAAATGTTTCTGCTGAGTTAGAGTGAAAAAGGTAATTCTTGTAAATTCACTTTTCAAGGAATCAATGCATCAAATCCCTCTCCCCTTCCTTTCCCGGTTCCAGCTACCTCTTTCCCTTCACCGCCCACCAGCTTACTATATTTTTACAGTGAGATATGACTAATGTGTTGGAGCTGGCTTCATCACTTCTTCCTGCTCAAGCTCTAATAAAAGAAAAGCATGGGGTTTATAACACTAGTTGGATTCGATTCACTACCTAGACTAGTGGTCTGCCTGCCCTACCTCTGACTCCTCGCTGTCTCCTTTAATGACAGGTGTTGAAAGGTGAACTACTGGTTTATTCTGTAAGTCCTTTCCTAGGATGCAAAGGTGGAGTAGTAAGAACCCACTTTCCTCCCCTCGCTTTACTCTTCTCTGCCTTCACATTAGCTTCAATTATTTACGACAAGGAAAACAATCTGCAGCTGAACGGAAAGAACAACAACTGTACAGCAAGAACATAACTCTCCTCTGTTTCTCCCAAAGTTTCTAGCAACAACAGTCTGTTTCTGGATGATTGGAAGGGCATCTACAACAGAAACAACAACAAATTCAGATTTATCCTAACTTAATGGGATCGACTACATTGATCCATACCAAAAATAAATAAATAAAAAATAAAATAATAATAATACTAAAAATAGAAAAGAAAAAAGAAAGGAGAAAAAGGAAAAAACAAGAGGTGAGTAGGAAGATGAGAGATGAGAGTAAGGAAAGAGGCACAACCCACCAAGTCATGAGAATCTTAGCTAAATGGGGTTGGCTTCATGGATCCTTGCCCTTCAATAGGCTCTACCCATGATTATACTTTTGGGACAAGATCGAGACTATGCATGTCATTACTCACCACTTCGCCTATGATCATTTTAGGCCTGCCCAAGCTCTATTAGCTCATTCAATTTGAATTAGGTCACTCCTTATTGGGATGTCCTTAGGTCTCCTTTGAACATGCCATACCACCTCAAACAACTTTCGCGGAGCTTGTCATTGATTGGGGCAACTCCCAAAACAGCCCCTAATATGCTCATTCCTTGCTTTATCCTTCCTTATTTTGCCACATATCCATCTTGACATCTACATCTCCGCTACATAGCTTTTTTATATGACACTTCTTAACTGTTCAACATTTTGCCCCATACATTTTAGCTGGACGCACAACTGTCCTATAGAATTTTTCTTTAAGCTTTAAAGGGATACACCCGTTTCATAACACTCTGGATGCACCTCTCCACTTCATCCATCTGATTTAATTCTCTGTGAAACATAATCCTCTATGTCACCTTTATTTATGGTTGACCCCAGATATCTAAAATAGTCACTTTGTGGAATCTCTTCTCAATTGTCACCAATTCATTATCCAACATAAAGTGGTTGAATTTACACATCATATATTGTCTTTGATCAACTAATCTTAAAACCTCTTGTTTCCAAGGTTGATCACTATAACTCCAACTTAGCATTTATCTCTGCTTTAGTCTGATCTACTAAAACAATGCCATTGGCAAAGAGCATACACCATGGGACCTCACACAAGGAAGGTGCGATCAAAGAGCTATCCCCTTCAATCAAGGAACGACTTCTAGTCCCACTTCCACCGAACTTTGATCTAGTTGAGTGAGAACCTCCCCAGCTGTCATCGTGTTATTTGGATTGGAAATCAAAATTGAAATCCTACCATGATTAGGATAGCTTCTTCTCATAGGTGACTCTGAGTTAACTGATTCTACTTGGTATTGAGTCAACTCCATCTTTCTCAGCGTATGTTGCACCTAGAATCGTGGCCTCCTTGTCTACTACACTTTGAGCCCCATCTTCCACCCTCTTGAAATGGCATGCTGACAATTGATGCCCAACACGTTTGCAAAAGCTGCATCGGGACATCCCATCTTTATACACAACTCTCTGTTTGAAATAGAACTCTGTCATGGAGCCGGGCTCCCTACTTTCCATTTGAATCTCCTCGACATGGATAGAAGACTCCACAACATCCACCTTGACCAAAACCCGGGCAAAGTGCCCAAAAAGGCCTTGCTTGTTTCATTTATCTACAGCCACCAGTCTACCCACCACCTTCGCCATAGACAACAAGGCATTTTCCTGCCAGTACACCAGTGGAAGATCTTGGAAATGATTTCGTCAACACAAGCTTGTCATGGATGTTAAATCCGGTTTCTAGCGTTGGATCGGATAAGCTGATCCCCAAACTTCACATGACTACGTCTCCAAATCTCTGCCATATCCCCCTTCGATGAAAATTGGGAAACCATATACCCTTTGCCCAATGGTGCATGCTCATTTGTTGTTTCAGATTCCAATTCTCCCTCGCTTCACTCCTTAGATTATCTAACGAGTTTAGCCGAAAGTTAATTGGCATATCAAAGCAAATCTGAAATTATTCCTTAGGATTTCGTAATCCTTTTGGGAATAATCACCCTTGATATACTCCCTGCTTGAATTGGGTTTGGTAGAGCATCAATCTCTAGCTAAGCACCCCCTCCAACAACATTAGCATACGACTTCTTTGGTTAAGCAGCCTTCGCATCAACACCTTGAGATTCGACCACTCCCCCATTCAAAGCCACCTCCGACACTGCTAGCCTAGGCCCTCGGTCCACTCTCGGTCACCTTCCTCAACCTCCTCCCCATCAAGAACCCTAATACGTTCACTTATCAACATCGTCCTATCTACAGAAGAAACCTAATACCCCAAATCAATTCTCTCTCAATCTTCATAGGTTATTCTCCCACACAAAAGGGCTACAAGTGTTTGTTTCCATGAATGTGATCTTCCGTGAGAGACGGAGCGTTATTATTCGCCTCTTCAGGGGGAGTCTTCTGGATGTGAAGAGGTTCCCTTGATTCCTTCAGAACCTATGGATACTGATGTAAAAGGGGTTGCAGAAGAACCTGTGGATACTGTTGTGATAGGGTTGCAGAAGAACCTGTGGATACTAGTGTGATAGGGGTTGCAGAAGTACCTATTCAGGGGGGGCACTTGCTTAGGGGAACCACATGTTCATCTCTCGCAAGAAAAGGAGAATTGATACCACCACTCACACTACCACTACTTCACAGATGCCCTCTAATCCTGAGTCTACTCTTCCAGGTGTCCATTTTCCTCTTGTTTTTGTTTAATCCCATTATGTCCTTATTGTTGGGAAACATGTCCACACTCCTTGCCATGTTTTGGTGTTAACAAACAAACATACATCTTTAACTTGATTGTTAAAGTGTGATTAGCTTGAAGAAACTCTTAGAAGATCAAAGGTCGAATCAAGACATGAAGCTAAGCTTAAAGACATGAAACAGCAAACAAGAAGGAAAGAAGATGAAGGGCTAAAGAATGGAAGATTCAAGTGAAGAAGAAGACCACTAGGATAGATTAGTTATTTTTAATGTAATTTGTAATTTCCACATACTTATATGCACTCACCTCATGCATGTGCATTGCATCATATTAGAATGACCATAGAGCATGCTTGAGTAGGTATGGAAAATTTCTAAGTGGTGTGGAACACACAGTAACCTAACTCAAGGGTATTTAGGGAATCTTAAAGTTAGTATCAGGAGATGAAACCTTCATAGAAGTTGTAGGAAATTGAGTTGTGAGTCCAACACAACTGATCTCAAATCAATCCAAGGTCGGACCAAAAAGTTATAGTCAAAACATTGGTGACTGGTCAGTATGACAGAGCATGTCATGTTTCCAGCCGGTCGACCGGAACCAACCGAGACTATAGGCGGTCGACCGACTGGAAGCTCCGGTCGACCGGACGACCGGACCTGTCCGAGACCATAGGCGGTCGACCGGCTGAAAGTCCCGGTCGACCGGTGCCTGTCTGGAAGTACTCCAACGGCTATTTTTTTGCCTACAACGGCTCTTAGCGGTCGACCGGCTACTAATGGCGGTCGACCGGTATACCCAGAATATGTCCGTTAGAGCTTGATTCCCTACCTAAAATGCTTCACTAAGTTCACCTATAAATACCCTAATCACTCTTAATTAATTATTCATTAAGAAAGAGCTTAAAGAGCATTATTGCAAGCATTAGAGAAGTTTCTTCTACTTGAGTTATTCTGTTACACAAATCCCAAAGAAGAGGCTTCAGTCTTAATTAAAGTTCTCTACTCTCTCCTGTGCAAGTCAAAGCCGTAAGAGAGGACTTTACATAAGGTGCATCACTCATCATTTATTATTCACTCTCATTTGCACCATACTTGAGGTATTCCTCTTATTCCACTATTCCTTATTTTCTGTTTTTTTTACAATTCTAGACTGTACTTAGGATTGTAAGGATACTCTTATCCTAAAAAGAGAAAGGTCTCTCTCTACCTCTAAAAGAGATTGTGTAGGCGTCTCTCTGCCTGAAAAGGAGATTTGTAAGGATACTCTTATCCGTGAAAAAGATTGTAACGGTTTTCTTCCCTACCTACTGTACTGAAAGGGAGAACTAGTGGAATACCTTACAAGAGGATTCTTGTAGGGAGTGGACTAGACTCGGATTGAGTCGAACCACTATAAATCTTGTGTTGTGTGATTGTGCCTATTTTATTCCGCATTGTTTTAAATTACAATCACACTTGTGTTCTATACATCGAAAAGAGTTAAAATTTCACTAGTATAACCTATTCACCCCCCCTCTAGGTTATTTCACTTATTGCTTGTAGAAAAGGAAGTAGGGTATGCACTCGGCATCCTTTTTCTAATGTTGTGGCATATAGTGCTATATCTCCTTCCGATCGTGCTTTTGTGTCATCGTTGTCTTCTGTTTCTATTCCTTAGTCCTGATAGGAGGCAATTACAGAATCTAGGTGGAAGGATGCAATGAATGAGGAGATGTGGGTGCTTTGTAAAAATGATACATGGAACTTGGTCAATCTTCCTCTTTAGAAGTGTCCAGTGGGCTGTAAGTGGGTGTTCGTAGTCAAAACTCAGATGTATGGGATTGATTACCAGGATATCTTTGCCCCTGTTGCAAAGATGAACATAGTATGAGAGACTATCTCTTGTGTAGTAAACCATGGCTAGCTATGACAATTAGACGTCAAGAATTTTTAATGGTGAGCTGGCTGAGGACGTATATATGGATGTCCCACCAGGTTATTCTAGCTTAGAAACTCAAGGGGAGGTTTGCAGACTAAAAGAGGCATTATATGGGTTGAAGTAGTCTCCAAGGGCCTGGTTTAGTTGGTTTCAAAAAGCTATGGTTGCAGCCGTCTTTGCTCAGAGTAATGCTGATCATACCCTGTTCATTAAAAGGGTGGTGATTGGGTTATTGTCGTGATTGTTTATGTGGATGACATCGTTATTATCGGGGATGATGCTATTGATATCTCTAAGCTGAAGGTCTATCTTGGTAAGGAGTTTGAGATTGAAGACATTGGAAGACTAAATTACTTCCTTGGGATTGAGGTGGCTCAGTCTACCAAGGGTGTTGTCCTGTTTCAGATGAAATACACCTCTGATCTTCCTTTAGAGACTGACATGTTAGTATGTAAGCCTTTAGATACACCTATTGAGGCAAATTCCTATCTCAAGAACAAGGAAGGTGAACCACTTGATAAGGTTCGATATTAGAGATTAGTTGGGAGACTAATCTATCTGTCTCACACTCGACCAGACATAGCTTATGCAGTGAGCTTTGTGAGTCAGTATATGCATGATCTTCATTCCTCTCATATGGAAGTTATGTTTCGTATTTTTTGGTATTTGAAGACTGCTACAGGGAATGGTATCTTATTCTCCCCTTCAGAACACATAAGGGTAGATGCATATACTGATGCTGATTGGGCATGTTCTTAAGATGGTCGTTGATCTACTTGAGGCAACTGTACATTTGTTGGTGTCAACTTGGTTACATGACGTAGTATGAAGCAGACAGTGAGTTCCGTGCAATGGCTCATGGTGTTTGTGAGTTGTTATGGCTTAGAGGTCTTTAGCTGTTCAGATGCCTATGATGTTATATTGTGACAATAAGCCAACCATCAGTATTGCCCATAATCCAGTTCAGCATAATTGTACTAAGTATGTCGAGATTGACATGCATTTCATCAAGGAGAAGTTGGAGCAAGGGCTTTTATGTCTCTTTTGTGCATACTGCATAGTGAAGATCAGTTAGCTGATATTGCTCACAAAAGGGTCTTAGTAGTAAAATTTTTCATTTTATTTTGTGCAGGTTGGGCATGTGTGATGCCCATGCACCAACTTGAGGGGGTGTGTTGGAATAATGGTTTATTGTAATAATAGGTTTTAGGGGTGTTATCCAAATGGACCCTTAAGCCCTTTAGGGTTTTATTTTTATTATAAATAGAGGGGCTCGTGTCAGTTTTAGACACAAGTCACATTCTCCTTAATTCTGCAATTTATCCCCTTCTTAGATCTTGACACTTCAATTCCCAAGAAATACTTTTAGTGTCTAAGGTCTTTGATATCAAACTTGGCTAAGTAGGTCTGCAGCCTTGCTATCTCAGTTTTGTCATCTCTAGTCACTACAATGTCATCAACATAGACAATTGGTGATGTAATAGTACCATTACCTTGTCAGGTAAATAAGGTCTGGTTTGCTTATCTTTGGGAATACCCGTTTTTCAAAATAGCTTGCCTAAACCTCTCAAACCAAGCTTTTCCAGCCCTATACAAGTTACCACCAACTTTGTTGGTGGATCTCTCTCTCTCTCTCTCTCTCTCTCTCTCTGTGTGTCATTCGGCTACTATTGAAGTTGGAATAGGACCCTTTTGAGTCGCCCACTTTTTTTTCTCCTACTCCGCAGGGAAAACTTTACATAATATGCCCAATCCAAGTAGTTGGTATTGTGCAACTTCATGATGGAAATCAGGGTAATTTGGGTTCTCAAAGACCATTTGAGTAGGATGAAGGATGGAGCCTTTTAGTTGCACTGTCCTCAGACATAATGTAGAAACACACAAGGGGATGACACCCAAGAAACAACTGGGAAGTATATACTACCTAAAAAATCCTTCCCTACACTCGGAAACAATTCTAGGCTTTATATCTGCGACTTTCCTCATCAACCGCATGCCTACCAAAATCCTTGGTTTAAAAAATCCTTTTAAACTCTTATCTCCTCAAGCTTCTGCTTTTTCTCTTCTCCCCAGGGTGTTGGTTGTGTTTGTTATGTGCATGCTGATTAATCCTCTTGCACTAAGCTTGATCCCAAGGCCCTCAAATGCCAGGTGTTACCACCCTTCTTCTCTTCAAAGATGTGACCTTCCTTGAGTCTGTGCTTTTCTTTGATTCCCATTAGCATCCTCTTCAGAGGCAGAATAATGGAATTGAAAAGGATGTTGATGTCATTCCATTTCTTCCTCCCTTGCCTATTTCCCCTTTTATGGTTGACATTGCGAAACACAAAGAGGTGGATGTTGTTGATACTTGAGATCATCCAGGTGATGGTTTTGGTAAGGAGAAGGAGTTTCTTCTGTATAAGAAAAAGGGAAAGAACACATGCCAAGAGTCCTCTTTGGATCCACATCCTGAGATCCACTTTCCTCAGTCAGGTAACATTCCTCCTCTCCCTTCTGAGTTAGACCTTCCTATTGCTATTAAGAAGGGAAAGAGAGTTTGCACTAATCCTATAACCCAGTTTGCTTCCTATGGTACTCTCTCATACAAGTGTTGCTTTAACATTTGCCCTCTCCTTTTCCATATCCAAGAATGTCACTGAATCCATGTCCCCAAAGCAAAAGCAAGCGATGTCTGAAGAAATGATGGCTCTTGAGAAGAATTGTACCTGGAAACTATTTGATCTCCTCAGGGGGAGAGTTCCAATTAGATGCAGATGGGTTTACACAATCAAGTACCAATCAAATGGTGTTATTGAGAGGTACAAGGCAAGGTTGGTGGCTAAAGGATATAGTCAAGTGTACGGAATTGACTATCAGGAGACATTTACTCTTGTGGTCAAGCATAATTCTATAAGAGTTCTCCTATCTTTGGTAGCAAATAGAGAGTGGCCTCTATATCAGTTTGATGTGAAGAATGCCTTCCTCCTCTAAGTGCTGGGAAAAGCTTGGTTTGAGCTCCAAGTGCCAATTTCTTCATCGGAGGTCTTCTTTTGGTGTCTCCATGGTCTTCATCCATTTTCATCTCATGATTTCTTCAAACCATTCACATAATAGTTTCTTCCTTGGAACCCCTTTGTAACCTAGGGTTCCAAAGAGATGAAAAAGAAACGGAGAGCTTGTAACACAACTCTCAAACCCTAACTGTAGGCTTTGATACCAAGTTAGAATATAAGGATGGAGAGAAAGTAAGAACAAGAGAGTGGAAGGTTGGGGAAGAAGAAGAAGAAGAAGATGATCCACCATTGCTTCCACCTATGCTTCTGTTTACTACTCCAATGCTTCCTTGCCTCTGCTTTCGCTCCTTCGACTGCTTTAACGGCTGCTTGTGGTTCATGAATATCAACCATTGCTTCCACGCATGCTTCAGTTTACTACTCGGATGCTTTCTTTGCCTCTCAATCCCTTTTTTCTTTATCTTTATCTGCATCTGGACTTTTATCTAGAACTCGAAGGCATGTTGCTGGGCATGGTGGTGCTGGTGAAGGACCTTGGTAAAATACCAAATATCTACATCTGGATTTTCCCCCTTGAAGAAAAAGAAGATGATCAACCTTTGATTCAACCCCATCTTTCTCTACAACGGGATTTTTTTTAGAAATAACGGAATCCATTTTTCAATCGGAGCTGAGGGTTCACGTGGCCATGCTGGAAGAGCTATGGGAGGGGAGATGGAAGAAAGAAGACAGAAGCATAGTTGGTATTTATTACCATTCCTATAAATTTGAAATTAAATTTTTACCCACCTTTTTAGCTTACTGTTCAATGCAAAAAACAAGGTCAATAAAAGAATAGTGAAGCATTTCACTTCACTCTTCATAGTGTCATATAGAAGGATCTTTATTTTTTTTCTGGTGATTGGAAACTTAAAATTTGAGTTCTTTTATCTCTGTTGTTGCCTTCCATTTCTGTTCTATAATGTCTGAGTTCCACCCTGCAGATAAAGCTGGATTTTGTATATAAAGTTATTTTTTTAAGTCATGGGGTGTCAACAAATTTTATCGGATGTCTCTGAAGAGACAGGATGTTAACAAATTGATTTCATAGTCAAACTTCCTTGGTACTTGGTAGAGTTGGTTTGTGTGCCTTGCCCTAGTAAAGTTGGCACACTGCATTTCTAGAATTGTACCTAATTGTGGTTTCTCTCTTCCAAACTATCTACTGTTTTCAAGTTTATTTAACCTGCCATTGACATTATTCATAATTCTTTTCTCCCATAACAGGACATTGATGGAGCTAGGGTTGAGAAAATCCTTGACATGGCCTCTATCACTCTCAACAAAAATTCTGTTCCCGGTAAAGTGTCTCCACCCCTCCCCCCAAAAAAAAACTCCTTTATATATTTCTTCTTTTTCTTGTATTTGATACTGACTTCCTAATTTGAGATTATAAAGGTGACAAGAGTGCACTAGTGCCAGGCGGCATTCGCATTGGCACACCAGCAATGACTACTAGAGGATTTGGGGAGGAGGAGTTCGTAGCAACTGCAGACTTCATTCACGAGGGTATTCAGATCACTCGGGAGGCAAAACAATCTGTTGCAGGGAAAAAGCTCCAA
Organism: Macadamia integrifolia; assembly: GCF_013358625.1. Classification (NCBI taxonomy): domain Eukaryota; kingdom Viridiplantae; phylum Streptophyta; class Magnoliopsida; order Proteales; family Proteaceae; genus Macadamia; species Macadamia integrifolia. The sequence continues at coordinate 7,690,565 of NC_056558.1, read as the reverse complement.
GATTTCTTTAAGTTTATCGAACCTCCAGAGTTCCCTTTGAAGAACCGTGTCATGGATCTTCGAAGCAGAGTTGAAGCTCTGACCAGCCAGTTCCCTATGCCTGGATTATAGATGGTTTTGTGGGAATGAAATGAGTTGCAATTTTCTCATAACTCGTGAGGAACTGATGGGGGCCAACCATTGAAGAAATGGATTCCCACATTCCTCGTTTTGAGCTGAGTTTGAGCCAGCAGCGTTAACATTACTCACCTTTATGCTTATTATTGTGAAGGATGATTTCTAGTTTTTAATAGCAATGTACCGTGTATTCAAAAAATAAAGGCAAAATAATCTGATAAGTTGATTTTATTATGATTTATTTTCCTATATCTTGTTATTCTTTATTGTCCTATCATTATAGTTTTATTTTTGTTTTCTTTAATCGAAGGTTATGACCATATGATGTATTTTTTGTAGGGCATCATTGAATGTGCTATTGGATTCGAAGTTTAATGTCCTGACCAATAGACCATGGAATCGTTTGTGTTTGTGTTTGTGTTTGTGTGTGTGTATGTTTTTTCAAACCCATATGTAACAGGTTGTATTGTTGAGATATTCATATACAATCCAATCGTTACACTTGCGTTGTGTTTGGTATTAGGCACACATTTTTTGGAGTAGATAATTGGCTTAGAATGCATCCTGAAGTAAGAAAATAGAGAACAATCAGGTTTTGTGATGCATTCTAACACAATCTCTATTTCAAGAATGCATACCAAACATAGCTCGACTATTCACTCTATTTTTTGAAAAGAAGAAAAAACATATCATTAAAGAGAGGAACTGAGTTACATTGCTATTTTGTGGAGTGGTAGTACCATCTCGTTTCTGGGCCTAAGACAAAAGGTTGTATCAGGTAAAAATTTGTAGACATCCAAAATAAGATGCTCCAAGGTCATGAGAAGGTATTATAATCACCAAAAAGTAGTCCTAGTTCTTATGAGTCACTTCATGTTTACCTAATCATCTATCTGTTGTCTCTTGCCTTCTGTAAGTCAATGAGGGTTCCTTCTGTGTATGCTTCAATGGTATTTCTTATCATCATGTAATTAGCATTAAATGAGACATAGTTTCATTTATATACAATACAATTAATCTATTTAGACACTATGTTAGTCTCATTAGTGACCCCCACACATATGAGGATTGGTGGGTTCACATTAGGGAACTTTGGTATAATTGAAAGAGTATGAACTGAGTTCACCTGTGGTTGTAAATGGTGACATGCTTGAGCAATCCATTACTTCACATGGTGAAGGATCTTATAGGGATATAGCTTTTCCTGATTAAAATTGACCTCTCATATAAACTAACATGTAATATAAAAAAAAATTTAAAGAAGAGTCTATAGTGTCAATAGGAATGGATTGGAAGAAATACACACTGATATGAGAGGGTTTCAGTTCATAGACCCAAAGGGGTTGTTTCCCAATTAGCCCTGAAGGGGTTGGTGCCAATTTGATTCCTGCCGGTTCAGACAGAGTCCAAAAGGTGGATCAACATCCATCCATTTTTCCATTGTGGGAATTCCAACGTGAGCTACTCTCTAGAAAAAGATCATAAATTTTGGATGAAGTTTGAAATTTCAAAGAAAACGCCACCAATATGAGCAAAGAGATAAGCAAATACACTTGTTTGACGATCCAATCTGGTTAGTAGATGATCCACAAATTAATAATTTCACAGCCATTTTAGTGGTCAGCACCCCATTTTTTTTAGAGGTTATACCACCAGAAGTCATTGTTAATGGAAGTTGGAATTTTTAAAATATGATTAACAATGGTGAGGAAGCATTGCAGAAATTAAACTAGAATTCCATTCAGTTCTGCACATGAAATCTTTTACCCAAGTCAAAGAGGGAGGTCTTGGTCCATTTTGTAACTACTAAATAAAAGAAAAATTGGGAATGGTGGGTATATTAGGATCATTCCAAAAGTTTTGTGTTTTTTTTTTAATAAAGTAGGAAAACTGACCTGAAAATATTTTTATGTAAGAATTTGTGCCCAGAGTGAATCCCTCTCTGTGATGAGACGCCATCCTAACTTCAATAGGAGAGCCTTATTCTAGGTTTTAGAGTTGCAGATATATAGGCCTCCTTAAGCTTGAGGTGCAAACTCTATATCAATCAATGAGGTGTGATTTCTTAGAGTGATCCTTATCTTTATTCCAGAAGTGTAGGTATATGGAATCTAGCTTTTTGCAAATGTTCTTAAGACAAAGTATGACAAGAGATATGAGGAGATTGAAGATAGGGCATATTGTATTAGGATAGTTCCCCCTGCATAAGATAAAAGGTTAGTTTTTCAAGTTGCTAGCTTATCCACTCTATGAATAATGTGAGAGAAATCTCTAGATTTGGTTCTATGGTGAAATAAGTCGGTGTCAAGGTAAAAGGTAAACAGAGTCATTCTTCATCACTTGTAGCTTGAACATGGATGGCTAAGTGGGAGATCTTGTTTATTAATTAATATGGGTCGGACTGGGTTCTGACCTAGTTCCTTCGTGGGTTGCCCACTTGAGGTAATCATAGACCCACCAGGATTGGGAACCCTAGCTAGCCAATTCTCTATAAATAAGAAGGTTTTGGCCACAAAGCCAATAAGGGTTTTGACCTAATCTCTTTCTCCCTATTCTCTTATGTCTCTCACAAATTGAGAGTTGTGTCTCCAATGATCTCAATTCCAATCTTTGGATTTGGAGGGTGGAATATTTCCTAGTGATTGCCTAGCGAGATCGTCGCAACCTTTCATTCGTCATTGTTCGTGTGGATCGACTCGTGGTCAACCCGATCCATTCCACTGTGAGAAAAGTTATACTGAGGTATTCCCCGATACCCATTTACTTTCCGTTTAACATTGGTATCAGAGCCAAGGTTTGGTTGATTACGTATTGTTGCCCATGTATGTGTCGAGCTTCGCACAATGATGTTGGCCGTGCCTCTGTTAGGATGGTTCAACCATACGTTTTCTTTTAAAACGACAAATACTGTGTAGGTTTTAAGTTTCTTTTGTGAAAAAGTTTTATATGCAAAAGTGCAATAATGGTTTTGTTTTTTGGAGTTTTTAATCTCTACAACCTATTTAAATGTCAGGATTCAATCGGTTAGTAACAGGGACTGGTTAAGGACTGATACTGTTACGATTCAATTAGAATTTTTTTTTTAATGATTTCAATTGGATTAGGGATTTTTAACCTTACCCCAAATTGCATCAATAATACTATGGTTATATTATTATGCATGTTTTATGTTACTTGCTAATTGGGATACACAAGTATTGAAAAAATTAAACCCCGATTGTGGTCAAGGGTTTATTTGTTAAACTTTACTCAAGGATTTAATTTTTATAATGTAATTTAGGGTTTGGGTTTGTGTAACCCTACCTAAAATTATATTTTGCCCTTAATGACTTAGGTCAAAGGGAGGGTAATTTCTTAGATGATTTACTTAAAATTGTTTGTTAATATAATGATGCATATTTATGTTGTTTGCTTTACATTATTGGTTCTATTGGCATGACTCGAACATGCGACCTTTGCGTTTTTAGGCTAAACATATTATTGCTTTGAAATGTGCTTTAGTATGTATTTGTATATGTATTGATAAATCATCATACCTTCCCATGACGGTTTTGACTTGAGACTCACTCCACTTGTTGGGATGCAAGGTCGATCTCCACACACGTACCCACGAACCCATGGATATTTATTTATTTTTTTCTGGGTTGGAGATCATAATTGGTATTTAATTTAAGTGGATATGTTCACATATGTACGTTAGAGGTAGTCTTCGTGCATGATGTAGTAGGATTTTTAAAGGATGTAATTATTTTTTGGGACAATGTAATTAATTTTTGTGAAGCCTTGTAAAGGGAAAGCACCTCACATTGCATAATTATGTCACTTACACTACCTCAATATGTCACTTTAAGTACCAATCGGGTTCTTATGTGGGGCCCATGCACATCCGTTTGTATGTCGTAATTTTGTGGATTTGAAATACTTAATTCTCCTTACATTTGTTCAAAATCAATTAAAATTATATGTCTTTGATCTACACATGTGAGATTTGATTATGAGCTTAGCGAAATTTTATCTCACCGTGTAATAAGGAACCATTAATTTTAATTAGGGTTTCTAGATCAAATTCTTAATGTGCACCTAATGTTTACCTTCCACATTCTTATGTGCAGTGATATGGGCACTAATTATGTTATTTTAGACGTCACCAAGGGTGACAAATTGACTGGACCCAACTATGACATGTGGCATCGAAAGATTCAATATTTGCTTAATGAGCAAAACTATCTTGAGTATTTGACTAATGTTATGGACAAACCCACTAAGGGTAGTACCGCTTAGCACCATCGTTATATGGAAGCCTATAATCAGTGGTGAAAGATCGTAGTACATACTTTATTATGTTAAGCGCTATGTATGATGAGTTGATTGGTGATTATGAGAAACACACCACAGATAAGTCCATGTGGGACCAGCTGAATATTTACTTCGAAGGTACATCTACTACAAGGTTAAGGGGTGTGACCTTGAAGTTTGAGATGTATAAGATGGATCCTAAGCTCTGGGACCACTCTTACTGATAAGCAGCAAGTTCAAACTATCATTAGGACACTACCTGATTCTTGAAACCTCATAAAGCTTGTTCTCACACACAATGACAGTCTTCAAAATTTTTTTGATGTTGCACAACATGTGGAACTTGAGGCAGAGCACCAAGAGGCGAACCGTATAACTACCCTAGTCTCCCAGGGAGGCAAGTGTAAGTTCAAGCGCAAAAGATAGAGCAACTCAAGAAAATCAGGATATGGCTCAGAACCAGGTGTCAAAAGAAGGCAGGCCCGCCAAGCGCAAAAGAGGCAAGCGTGGCAGAAAAAAGATTTATCCAATGTCAAATATTACAACTGCCAGAAGATTGGGCACTTCACTTATGATTCCACTAAGTCGAAGTAGGTACCATTTCTATCCCACACTCTCTGTACATTTATTTGTACCTATGTTTTGGTTGCCCATACACAGTCTGATTGGATTGTGGATACAGGAGCAACAAAATATATAGGGCAAATCGAGGGGGTTTTGTGGATTATCGTAGAATTTTGGCTAGATCCCAGAATGAGTTCATGGGGAACGGTACCAGTGAAGCAGTTCGAGGAGTTGGTATTTATCAACTCAAGATGCAAACTGGATGCACCTTGCTTCTTCACGATGTGCTTTATGCATCGGATATTTAGCATAATCTATTTCAGTTTTTGTATTATTACCTTTAGGATATTCATTTCATATTAACGGTTGCACTTTAGAGTTTTATTTGAGTAGTATTTTTGTTGGACGTGGATCTTTGCTTGATTGATTTTTAAAATTAGATTTAATTGGTTCTCCTTCATCTATTTTTTATGTAGTTAATACATGTGATAATTTCGAATCTATTACATGGCATGCTAGATTGGGACAATAAGGCGAGATAGAATGACTAGGTTAGCTAGAGAAGGCCTTTTAAGCCCACATGCTAAAGTCAACCTCCATGTGTGTGAGCCCTGTCTAGTAGGTAAGGCTCATCAGAAGCCCTTTGGAAAGGCAGTCTGAGCTACCCAGCCTCTAGAACTTGTCCACTTAGATATTTATGGACTTATGAATGTAAAGCCACGCCATGGCGCCTCTTATTTTCTCACATTTATTGATGATTACTCGCGATACGGTTATGTGTATCTGATCGCTCACCCTACAAGGTATTAGATTGCTTTAAATGCTTCATGACAGAGGTTGAGAATCAGTCAAGTAAAAGCTTAAAAACTCTGCGCACTGACCAGGGATGTGAGTATCTATCTGACCAGTTTAAAGAATTGTGTGAAAAGAAGGATATTCGTAGGGAGTTAACCATTTCTCATACTTCGCAGCAAAATGGCATAACGGAGAGGAGAAATAGGACACTCTTAGATATAGTTAGGTCGATGATGCTCTTTTGACTACAACCTACATCCTTAACTGTGTGCCTTCACAGTCAGTTCCTTCGACCCCTATGAGTTATGAAAGGACATAAAGTCAAATTTAGGGCATATACAACTATGGGGATCAGTAGGTTATGTTCACAACACCTCTCATAAGTTTGGGAATCTTGGCCCTAGAGCTAGGAAACACATCTTCATAAGGTATTTCGATAGCTTGAAGGGTTACGTTATGTACGGTGGACACCTTAACGGAGGAATGACCAAGATAGAGTCACAGGATATCGACTTTATTGAGATAGATTTTCCTAGCATAAGTGATGCTAGTAGGGATCTTGACCTCTTTGAGATAGAGGACGAGGAAAGTGTCTCACCTTCTCTTAACGAGGGTGGGGAATTAACTCATCTGGTAATCACCAGAGAAAGTGAGGCTGATCAGCCTATTGGGAGTGTACCATCCAGTGGGAGTGTACCACTAGACGATCATCAGGATTCCCTCATGTGTAGGAGCACTCGTGGGCATATTCCCTATCAACATTTTGAGATTGAAGGAGAAGCTATCACTTGTGTTCCAAAGGATGAGGATGAGCCAATTTCTTTGTGAGATGCGCTCTCCTCTCCTGCTAAGGATAAGTGGCAAGCTACTATGGAGGATGAACTAAGTTCTATGAGAAAGAGCCAGGTATGAGAGTTAGTTGACCTACCTCCTGGGTGTAAGACCATTGGAAACAAATGGGTTTTAAAAGTCAAATGCAAGGTGGATGGCTTAATTGACTATAAGGCATGCTTTGTGGTGAAGGGCTATACCCAAAAGGAGGGTGTAGACTATGATGAAACTCTCCCCAGTGGTGAGAATTGCCTCAATTCGCCTCATTCTAGCCATTGTTATAAAATTGAATTTGGAACTCTTTCAGATGGATGTTAAAACTGTATTTCTCAATGGAGAATTAGATGAGGAGATCTTTAGTGATCAACTAGTGGGTTTTGAGGCCAAAGGACAAGAGCGCAAAGTCTGCTGTCTCAAATGTTCTATATATGGCCTTAAACAATCGTCTAGGTAGTGGTGCTTTATATTTCATTATGCCATTACCTCTATTGGTTTTGAAATGATTGAAGAGGACCACTATGTGTATGTGAAACAGTCCAAGAGAAGTTTTCTTATTCTATTCTTATATATTGACGACATTCTATTGGCTGGGAATGACATGGAGATGATTGTCGCTAATAAAGAGTGGTTGCCCTCTACTTTTGAGATGAAGGACATGGGTGAAGCCAACTTTGCATTAGGCATCAAGATTATTAAGAATTGTTCTAGGAATATTCTTATTATGTCTTAAAAGACTTATATAAAGAAGAACCTTGAACGATTCCATATGGATAAGTCTAAACCCATTGACACTCCCATGGACAAGGCCTGCGTTTTGAGCCTTGACCAGTGCCCTAAGATAGATGAAGAAAAGAATCAAATATCTAAAGTACCCTATGCAGCAACGATATACAATTTGATGTACGCAATGATGTGCATGCGTCTAGATATATGCTTCGCAGTTGGCATGGTTACTCATTACTAGAGTAATCCAGGACCACGCCATTGGCAGGAAGTGAAAAGAATCTTTTGATAACTTCGTGGGACCACTGATCTCACCCTCACCTACAGTGGTTCAGATTTGAGATTGAGAGGCTACAGTGATACCGACTGGACTAGTGACAGAGATGAGGGTAAATCTACTTCGGGATATGCATTTGTCCTGAGAGGTGGGGCTGTATCTTGGAGAAGCAAGAAGCAGACCTGCATCGCCCTATCCACGATGAAGTCTGAATACATCGCATGCTCAGTGGCCATTCAGGAGGCCATTTGGCTGAGGAGGTTCCTACAATGCCTTGGCATTACCGCTCATTCAGGAGGTGCGGTGCTTATATACTGTGATCGTATGACAACTTTGGCATTCGGTGCTTATATGCTGTGATCGTACGACAACTTTGGCATTCGCTAAGGACCCCAAGTTCCTTGGGAAAGCCAAACACACAGATATTAGATATTACTATATTTCAGAAATGATTGCACAAGGGGAAGTTATCTTAAAGCATATCTCCACGAGTAGCATGGCGGCTGATCCATTGACTAAGCCTATTGCTCGAGACATTTTCCTTACTCATGTTAGGAATTTTGGCCTTAGACATGGATGATTTGTATTTTGAGTTTTGACATTTCCTTCAGACATTATTATTATCGCTATTTAATTTATATATGAGACATATAATTCTTCAGGGTGATTTACGTTTGTACACATTTTATTTTATAAATATGTCACTACGCTTGAATCGACCCAATCACATGCGTGATTCACCTTGACGCTTAGAAAAAGCGAGCAAAATGAGCCAAATTCACCTTAGAGCTTGAAGATAGCGAGCGAGATGAATAGATAACTTTTTGGCTAAGTGGCGCCGTAGTTAGAGCTAAGATGAGACCTTTCTATGGTTGAACACAGAGATGCCACTTCTTAGTGTAGCCTACTTATAACAGAGTGTGAGAACTCACGTAGACGCCATGGGGGCGACTGAGCTGATTTACTCAGGTTAGGCGCTTAAAAGTAACTGAACCCAGACTTGTACAATGTTCTTTTCATTTTATGAGTGACATGCCCACTTTAGTGGGAGTTGCACCATAATATACATTTCATACTGTATGTGCTTTATTACGACCGTTTGTGACAGTGACTGAATGGATCCCTTCTTCATTGTGTGAACCACTTCGATCAAATTGAGTTGATCTTATGGATACCCTCTACTTGAGACCATGTCATGAAGAGGATGCCCAATGATGGTACTTTGACATGCTCCTTAGGATCATTGATGATGTGATCTAGCGGGACACGATTGGAAAAGCGATTGGGAATAATCGAATTGATATGTGGGCTTAGGAAAAACTATTCGAAGTTACACCCTTGTTATGTGGCTCATTGGTCGGGTGACTTGTTGTATTTATGTTTCGATGTAGTCATAAGCACATTGCATGTTTTAAAGTCAGCACTGCTCATCATGAGGGATCGAGAGGGCTAGACTTGGAGTAATTGGATTGTTTAGGGTACCCCAGATTATTTATGAGTGATGTGCTAGGTTGGATGGAAGCTTGATATAACACTCCTACATTCGTATTATTTCGTTAGGTCGTACACTCCATTTCCTGTATGATGAGACACCTATGGTAGAGAGACTTCTAGAATGGACAATTAAGTATGTCAGCCCTGCGTGGGCCAGTGGGAGATGTTAATTAATATGGGTCAGACTGGGTTCCGACCCAATTCCTTCGTGGGTCACCCACTTGGGGTAATCATAGACCCACTAGGATTGGGAACCCTAGCTCGCCAATTCTCTATAAATAAAAGGGTTTTGGCCACAAAGCCAATAAGGGGTTTGACCTATTCTCTTTCTCTCTATTATCTTATGTCTCTCCCAAGTTGAGAGTTGTGTCTCTAAGGATCTCTATTGCAATCCTTGAATTTAAAGGGTGGAAATTGCCTAGTGAGATCATCGCAACCTTTCATTTGTCGCTATTTGTGCGGATTGACATGTGGTCCAACCCGATCCATTCCGCTGCGAGGAAAGCTATATTGAGGTATTCTTGTAGACAAATTTTGTCACCCTTCCCCGTCAATGATGATACACGGATCGTCGTTGTGACTTCTCATTTCTAGTTGATAAAGATGCAGATGACTGAGATTCCCTTACCCAACCAATCCTTGCTTACCCAAACAAAATCCAAACTCATGTGCGAGAGAGAAAAGGTCCAAATTTTAACTTCACATATAAGAATCCAATCCAATGTGACCGTACGGATGGATAGTGCTCAGAATTACGATTCTAGCGATATATGGTGTGTCAAAATTAGACCAGCGGATCTCCCACAATCATTCCCGAAAGTTATCTTGCACATGCGTATACAGCCGCCACCTGCAGCCACCCACCTGCTGCCCTGTACAGAGTTGCAAAGCCCTATCCAGGGCCGAACCCCCTATTCTGTGCCCTTCACACCCCTAACATCTGTTGGACACCTTTATCTACTACTTGGCTCCCCCGCCAACTATCCTGTATTCCCGCATTTGCCCAGAACATCCCACTGGCGATAGAATTTTTTTGCTAAAAACTGGATTTTGGGAAAAGATCCCTCTTTTACCCGCTTATGCGCTCCACATGCTCCCACTGGTATACCAAATATATTTTCGCCTTTTTGGGTGAAGAGAAGTTTCCCTTCACCCCTTTGGCCCACAAAAATACTATAAATACCCCCTTTCTTTGAAAAGGACACCCACTTGCCATTTTCTAGTCTCTTTGTGAAGAGCACTTTCTCTCTCCAAAATCCTCTCCCCCTTTGAGGTGTTCCTAGTCTTCGGAGAGATCTTCGTCAAGATCTGAAGTGTTCTTCAGGCCTTCGAAGCACTTCAATCATCTTTTCCAAAAATTTATCTTTTTCAAAAATCCCAGCCGAACCCCTACCGAAGTGCCAACCTAACTTATCCCATAAGTAGCCTATCCCTAGCGGAAGCTCTGCCAAAGTGTCGACTCAAATTTTTCTGGAAGTAGCTTATCCCTAGCGGAAGCTCTGCCGAACTGCCGACTCGACTTTTCCCAAAAGTAGTCTATCTCTAGCAGAAGCTCTGCCAAAGTTTTGACCCAAATTTTCTCGATAGTAGCCTATCCCTGTGGAAGCTCTGCCTAAGTTCCAACCTGACTTTTTCCAGAAGTAGCCTATCGCTAGCGGAAGCTCTGTCAAAGTTTGGACCTGAATTTTTTTCAGAAGTAGCCGAGCCTAGCGGAAGCTCTGTCGGAACACCAACCCACCCTTCCCGAAAGTAACCCATCCCCAGCGAAAGCTCTACCGGAATCAACAGTCCAAAAGTAACCAACCCTAAGCCGGACCTCTGTCCGTACACTACCACAGTCAGGATCTCTCAAAATAGGAAGTTTGAGGTCAAGGCCATCTTTCCCTGAGCCGGGAGAATCTACAAGAAAGTCCGAGCCAACTAAGGCCCACCCCTCTTGACCCGAAATAGGGGTCAAATCTAGGTACAATCTCTCTCCTCATTTAGCACAAGGTAGATATTTAATTATTTTCATTTTAGTGTACATAAATAGTTAATTTTATTTAATGTATATATGTTTGATAATTTAGCCATGCATGCGGAATAGAAATAATTGTGAAAAATGTTTGTTCTTAAGCATCTAGTAGGAAAACCGGTTGAACTGGGTAGATTGGGTGCCTAACACCTTCCCCATTCTACAACCTGACTCTTTCCCTAAATCTTTGGATCAGACCAACTTTTAGGCCATTTTCTCCAAAATTAGGCGCACCCCTGGGTTCTAGGCCCATAATCCTAGGTGAATATCTCAATCTGGGGATTGTTGATGGCCTCTCCCTCCCATCATGAGGCAGTGTTGAAGTCCCTCACTCATGTGCAAGTATCAATTGAGATAGACCCAGTGCAGCTCTCCCACATAGTAGGTGCAACATATTCAGTGCAGTCTCTTGTATTCGTAGATTCGGAAATTCCCAACAAAGGGGCTTCTCACAACAAAGCTCTATACATAACAACATATTGCCTTGATAAGACCGTTCCTCAGGTTCTCATAGACAATGGGTCTACTTTGAACGTCTTACCATTGAGATTGGCCAACAGTATCGGCGTCAACATAGAGAAGGTGAAGGCATCAGGCCAAACGATAAGGGCCTATGATAACACCAAAAGGGACATTTTGGTAGCACTTAGCTTAGCTATGATAGTTGGCCTGGCAAAGTTTGATGTGGCCTTGCAAGTTATTGACATACTACCTTCCTTTAACATACTCTTAGGAGGCTCTAGTTACACCATGCAAAAGTAGTGTCATCTAGTCTCCTTCAAAAGGTTAAATTCCTATATAGAGGAAAGGTGATTGTTGTCTCAGGAGACCCTGAAGTGGTCAATACCTTGGCCAATATAGAAAAAGGAGAAGTGCAGACAGATGAAGTCCACCTTAGTGGATTTGAAATAGAAGGGACTTGTGCTGTGCTCGTAAAAGGGGTAGCTAAAGAAAACATCCCAATTGAGTACGAAGCTTCTTTGAGTCCTCCAGTGGGCTGGATGATGAAGAACATGTAATACTTCCCCGACATAGGATTGGGAAAGTATGCACAGGGAATATTCAAATTGCCAATCGCCGTTGCAAACAAGGGAAATAACGGGCTGGGATATGTTCCTCCAAACAAAAACAAGAATGTCAGTGGGCAGAAGGGCCACAGAGTATTAAAGATGACCAGGAAGATATCAGCCACATAGTACCCTACTCTTAATGGGTATTTTGTGAAGGAAGGAAAAGATTTCCCATTATGTGGGAATGTTAAGCCATGGTTTGATGAAACCACTGCTAAGATGCAACCAGGGTTTGAAGTGTTCTTCCAAGATGAGTTCGATTGGGTAACTCATGAGATGGAACAGCTACAAGTCAAAAGAAATGATCAAGAGAGTTGCATTACTGGAATAATTGAAGTTGCACTGATTGAGAATGGGCCTTCCAGTGGTAATCATACAACTTTGATCCAATCAAAAGACCTGCCGAGCCCTTGGATTCTCCTGAAAATAGATTGAGAGAAGAAGATAAGACTCTTCTGGAGTTTACACCTTCCCTCTGATCTGAAGGTTCACATCTGTTCTCTCCTACAAGAACCTTGAGCTCAAGAGCTCTATGACCTCAAGCCTAGATCTTTTCGAGGCAGAAGTGTCTACGCCAAGTAAAGAAGAGCACAAAGGATGATGGTCTGCATGTACTGTGCTTGAACCAACTGCAATGGGAAGACCCATGAAAGTGGTCAAAGGTGTGACCAAGGAACAGGAATGGCCTCTCTCAATAGGCTCAAGAAGATGGATTATATAAAAAGGGGGCTGAGCAGCCTTAACCGCTTTTCTCCCCTTAATAAGTTTGGCTTCAGGGAATATGAGATTAGTCAAATGACATTTGGCCCAAAGAAGAAACAAGATAGCCACAGCACAACAAAGGAGATAGCAGTGATCAGCCTGGAAGGAGAAGAAGACGACCCTTTGCCTCACCTCCTCATCCACCAATCCATTGAACCTCTTCTGAACTAGATAAGCATTGGAGAGGACTTCAAGTTCACCCATACTACTAAGACAACTGGCCTAAGTACCACTGATAATAGCATCAATTCAGTTGTTGAAACTTCTGCATCTATTGGTGAGTTTGTTGCCCCTCCCGAGGGAAGTTATGAGTCTATGTATATCGAGTCTGTTACTCCTTCATTCATGAATGAAAATTTCAATTTTGAGTATGACTTGCCTCCTTTTTCTGATGATGATCTTAATCAATAACATAACTTAATAAAACAATGCAAACTAAAGAAAGCTCAACCCATCCGTGAGGTTACCTGGGTTATTAATTTGAGAACTGACCAATGCCCTCGAGAGGTAAAAATTGGTAGCACCCTAGAAGATGAAGAAGCAGAACAGATGATCATCCTCCTAAAGGAGTTTGCAAAAGTTTTTTCTTGGTCATATGAAGATATGCCTGGAATTGACCCCAATATTGTACAACATCGCTTGCCGACTTACCCTGGGGCAAAGCCCATTAAGCAGAAGCTTAGAAGGATGCATCCTGAATGGAGTGAGAAGATCAAAGAAGAAGTCATAAAACAGTGGAATGCAGGGTTCTTACAAGTAGTAAAGTACCCTCAATGGTTGGCCAACATCGTACTAGTTCCGAAGAAAGATGGAAGGGTACGTATGTGCATGGATTTTTGAGATCTTAACAAAGTGAGCCCGAAAGATGACTTCCCATTGCCTTATATTGATGTATTAGTCGACAACACTGCAGGACATGCCTTGCTATCATTTATAGATGGATTCTCAGTATACAATCAAGTGAATATGCACCAAGAGGATCGTGAGAAGACAACCTTTACCACTCCATGGAATACTTATTGTTATAAGGTCATGCCTTTCAGATTAAAGAATATTGGGCAACTTATCAGAGAGTAGCTACAACCATCCTACATGACATGATATACAAAAATGTGGAGGTCTATGTAGATTACATGATTGTAAAGTCAAAGGATTGATAGGGACACGATCCCATATTAAGAAGCTTCTTTGAGAGGATCAAGAAATATCAGTTGAGGTTGAATCCCCAGAAGTGTGTGATCGGAGAAACGGCAGGGAAATTGTTGGGTTTCCTGATGAGCGAAAGAGGCATTAAGGTTGATCCCATCAAGATCAAGGAAATCTAAGATATGCCCACACTTTGCATAGAAAATTTGATACGGGGATTTTTGGGTCATATCCAGTACATCAGCAGGTTCATAGCCCAGCTGACTATGACCTGTGAACCGATTTGTTGCTGAAGAAGGATTAACCCACAGAATGGAATGATCGATGCCAACAAGCTTTTGACAAGATAAACGAATGTCTTATGAACTCACCAGTGTTAACACCACTGATGGAACGAGAACCGATCTTGTTCTATTTGTCAGTCAGAGATCATTCTATGGGCTTTGCTAGCTCAGAAAGAAACAGAGAATGGAGTAGAGCATACCATTTACTACCTTAAAAGAATTTTTTAGAATATGAGACACAATACACGTCTCTGGAAAGAACTTGTGCTGCATTGATTTGAGCCACCAAGAGGTTGCGACATTACATGGTAGCATATCCGGTACGGTTGATCTCAAGGATGGATCCAATCAAATACCTCTTCGAGAAACCAGATCTCACTGGGAGGATGGCTCAATGGCTGCTGTTGTTATTAGAATTTGACATCACCTATGTAGTTTAGAAGGCTGTCAAAGGGCAAGCTATAGCTGATCATTTGGCTACCTATCCAGCAAAAGATGGAAGAACCTTAGATGATGCTTTTCCAGATGAAAAAATTTCAGCAATTGAAGAAGAGGACACCTCCAATGAATGGCAGTTATTCTTTGATGGGGCAGCCAATCAAAAGTGGTGTGTTGCAGGACTTTTGCTTGTCACTCCAGTCGACCTTTATTTACCTTCATCATTCCGCCTTGATTTCCCTTATACCAACAACATTGTTGAGCACGAAGCTTATGCCTTAGGAGTTGAAATAGCCTTAACTATTGGGGTAAAAAGAATCAAGGTATATGGAGATTCGACCATTGTCATATGTCAGACACAAGGGAAGTGGAAGACTAGAGATGAGAAATTGAAGCCGAACCAAGAACATTTGGAAGAGGTGATCGGACATTTGGAGAAAATCTCATTTGAATACTTCCAAAGAGATAACAACCGATTTGTTGATGCCCTTGCAACCTTAGCTTCCATGATAGAATGCAACCTAGTGGCTAAGATCCACCATTCGTAGTAGAACAAAGAAACAAGCTCATTTATCAGAATGCAGTGAATTCTCTCACCATAGATGGCCGGTCTTGGTTCGCTCGCATTATGGAATTTATCAGGGAGAGGAAGTATCTAGTTGAAGCTATAGACAGGGAAAAGAAGTTCCTGAGGAGATATGCCACCCAATTCATCCTCCAAGAGGACTTGTTGTACAAAAGATCTATGATGGGATACAGTTGTTGTGTGTAGATGAAGAGCAAGATGGAACAATTATGGAAAAAATTCATCAAGGTCTTTGTGGACCCCATATAAATGCCAAAATGCTAGCCAAGAAGATCCTCAGATTGGGGTACTATTGGAACATAATAGAAGCAGATTGTGTGAGCTATGTTAAGAAATGTCACAAGTGTCAGATATTTGCCAACATCATACATATTCCACCAATAGGGAACATCAACCCCAAAGCATCTAATCGTCATGAGTTCATCTTGGTGGCCATTGATTACTTCACTAATGGGTAGAAGCCCAATCATATGAATTTCTCACATCAGCCAAGGTAGCAAAGTTCATTCAAGAAAAAATCATTAGCCAGTATAGAGTACTGTAAGAGTTAATATCAGATCAAGGATCTCATTTCTGGGGCAAGACTAATTAGATTTGCACAAGGTTCGGCATTAAGAGGCATCGTTCTACCACTTGCAGGCCACAGACCAATGGGATAGTAGAAGTAGCCAACAAGAATATCAAGATCATTCTTCAGAAGATTGAAAAAACACACAAGGATTGGGCAGACAAGTTACCACTTGCATTATGGGCATATCAAACTTCTGTATGGTCCTTAACTGGGGCAACTCCATTCTCCTTAGTATACAGAGTCGAAGTAGTGTTGCTAGTAGAAGTCCTAGTGTCATCCTTAAAGGTACTTTTGGATAGTCAACTACCAGAAGGAGAATGGGTGAAGGCTAGGCATAATGAGCTCAACTTTCTTGATGAGAGGCTCATGAAGGCCATGGACAGTCTAAGAAAGTATCAGCTAAGAATAGCAAGGGCCTTCAACAAAAATGTGAAGTCACGACATATAGAAGAAGGCGAGCTTGTTCTACTAGAAAAAGGGCCCCAATTCATGATCCAAGAGGGAAATTTATACCAAATTGGAGTGACCCATTTACTATCAAAGAGATTCTGCCAATCAAAGCAGTGAAGCTCACAGACCACAATGGTAAAGAATTACTAGGATTGGTCAACATGGATCAACTCAAGAGATATTATGTTTGATCGGGTGAAAGGCCTCAACTATGCTAGACCTGATTCCTCCCAAGGGATACGTAGGCAACTTGACATGTGCAAGTGTGGTCTTAACCATCTCAAGACAATAAATTGGTTCTCAAATTAATAATCAAGGTATCCAAAAAGAATCATTATAGCTTGTGTCCCACAAGAATCGCCATTTGGCATATATAACCATTAGGTATCTATCATTCCCCTATGGTCCGTCATATCTCATCTAGAATTTTGTCTTCTCCAAGAATCGTCATTCGGCATATATGGCCATTAGGAATCTACCATTCCCCTATGGTCCTTCCAATGCTCATCCAAAATTTCATCTCTTCTCTAAAGATTGCCATCCGCCACTAGTAATCAAGGTCAATTCATTCTCACCCTTGATCAGTTAAAAAAAAAAAAAAAACTTTGATGCACAGTGGTAAAGGTTTGGTTGTGTCAATAGCTAATGTCATTATACATCTTCTTTACTTAATTTGGTTTCAAGAGAGACTATGGACTCTTTGGATGAGTCATTGAGCAAATGGATCTTGAACAGCAGCATTACTGCTCTAGGCCTGCTAGAATTAGTGAACATATCTATGCTCATTTAGATTAGAGGAATGAAGTTACATCAGGATTTGCTCCGACAGGTGCCTCGATACTGGGATACTAATCTCCATGTATTCCGGTTCGGGACCATTAAAATTTACCCCACTCTGGAAGAATTTCGGGCCTATATGTGATCTCTACCTAATGGAGGATTGATCCAACCATCATTGAAGAAAGATTACTTTGAAGATATCTGCAGCTTCTTTGGATGGACAAAGAAGAAAGCAAAGCATTTCACTAGTCATGACAAGATTGACATTTTGAAGGTTGCTAGAATCTTTACCCAGTATATGTCATCAAGGAAGATCCATCAGCAAAGATCGCAAGATGCCTATTTGCTATGCATGATATTCCGATATGTTCTTTGGACTCCAGGACGTGGTGCACCACTCGTTCTGATGGAGGTAGTAAAATAGCTGAAGGAAGGAAAAGACATCATCCCTCCAGATTTGGCAAAAACGCTGAAGGGGCTGGATGATATGGGCCATAGTCACAAATTTGGGACTGACCATTACCAAGGAAGCCTCGCTGTTTTCCAGCTTTGGCTACTTGAAAAATTAAAATTAATTGAATGCAGACCTGGGTTTCCTTACTGTCAAGGCGAGGAAGTGATCCCAGAATTCAAGCTCATCATTGATTAGGAAGAATACTTGTAGGGAAGGACTACGCAGAACATTGCATGGAAGCATCCCCAGTGGTCAAAGGATGACTTGCTATTGAAGACCCTTGGATATAATTATGTCAGGTTGATGGGTTTGACCCATACATCTTTCTACTTGCCTACTTACATCAGCCGGCAGTACGGACTGGAGGTAGAAGACCTAGAAGAATTGGTGGATTTTCATCTACCCCAAGAATTGTCTCCCCACATTATAGCCTATCTTTCCTCTCTGTGGTAGGAAAGTTATGTCCATTTCCATGTAATCCATTTACTTTCATTTGGTAGTAAAAATATGATGACATTTGGACCTTCACGTTATTCCAGTTATTCTAATGAATACCCGAGTTGTGGAATTAATCATGCCTAATAACCCCAAATGCAAAAAAGATTTCTTAAATTAAGAAGTTTTTCAATTTCAAAATAAAATGTCAAAGCACGTAAAGAAAGAAAAGAAAAGATAAAAAAAGGATGAACAAACATGGGAAGTGAAAGAATAAAGGAAAAATACAAAAAAGGCATTGCATCTGTATTTTGCAGGAACCGAACCCAAAGGAGTCAGCTTCCTCATCTACACTAACATCTTTTGCAAGAATGGTGCAAAACCTTGTAAATAATGGTTCGGTCTTAACATCTTTTGTAGGAATGGTACGAAACCTTGTAAACAAGAATTGGGCACTAACATCTTTTGCAGGAATGGTACGAATCCCTATGAACATTGGCTCGATACTAATATTTTATGTAGGAATAGTGCAAATCCCTATAGGTAATGACTTGATACTAACATTTTTTATGGGAATGGTGCGAATCCCTATAAACGAAGACGCAAAACCAATGAATCAGGTATGATTCTAAACTTTGAATAGTTAGAAGAGATTACCAATTGCATTTTTAACTCCGTTATTGTTGAGCAAAATGATGGCAGTACATGCTCTAGGTGACAAAATGTAATCGTTCTTTTCTTTGCCCTTCGGCTGTTAGCATAGGCCTCGGCAAAGAGGGGCATTCTGTAGACACCCAATTTTGTCACCCTTCCCCGGCAATGACGATACACGGATCTTAGTTGCGACTTCTCATTTCCAGTTGACTGAGATTCCCTTACCCAACCAATCTCTGCTTACCCAAAAAATATCCCAGAACCATGTGCGGGAGAGAGAAGGTCTAAATTTTGACTTTGCATATACGGAGGAATTCAGTCCAATGTGACCGTAAGGATGGATAGTGCTTGGAATTAAGATTCCAACAATATATAGTGCGTCAAAATCAGACCAGCGTATCTTCGACAATCATTCTTGAAAGTTGTCCTGCACATGCGTACACAACCATCCACCCGCAGCCACCCACCTGCTGCCTTGTACAAAACCGCAAAGCCCTGTCTAGGGCTGTACCCCTTGTTCTGTGCCCTTTGCACCCCCGACAGCTACAGGATACCTTTGTCTGTTGCTTGGCGCCCCCGCCAACTGTCTCACATTCCTGCATTTGCCCAGAACATCCCATCGACGATCGAATTTTTTTGCTAAAAACTGGATTTTAGGAAAAGATCCCCCTTTACCTGCTTGCTTGCTCCATACGCTCCTACTAGTATACTAAATATCTTTTTACCTTTTTTAGGTAAAGAGAAGTTTTCCTTCACCTTTTCAAAAAAAATATCTTTTCACCTTTTTGGGTGAAGAGAAGTTTTCCTCCACCTCTTCTAAAAAAATATCTTTTCACCTTTTTGGACAACAAAAATATCTTTTCACCTTTTTGGGTGAAGAGAAACTTTTCTTCACCCCTTTGGCCCAAAATATCTTTTCACCTTTTTAGGCAACAAAAATATCTTTTCACCTTTTGGGTTAAGAGAGACTTCCCTTCACCCTTTTGGCCCAAAATATCTTTTCACCTTTTTGGGTGACGAGAAATTTTCCTTCACCTCTTTGACCCACAAAAACACTATAAATACCCCCATTTCTTTAAAAAGACATCCACTTGTCGTTTTTTAGTCTCTTTGTGAAGAGTACTTTCTCTCTCCTAAACCCCTCCCCCCTTTGAGGTGTTTCTAGTCTTCAGAGAGATCTTTGTCTTCGGATCTTCAAAGTGTTCTTCGAGCCTTCAAAGCACTTCAATCATCTTTTCCAAAATGTTTTTTTTTCAAAAATCCCAGCCGAACCCCTGCTGAAGTGCCGATCGACTTTTCCCAGAAGTAGCCTATCCCTAGCGGAAGCTCTGCTGAAGTTCCAACTTGACTTTTCCTGGAAGTAGCCTATCCCTAACGGATGTTCTATCGAAGTTCTAACCCAATTTTTTTTCAAAAGTAGCCAACCCTAGTGGAAGCTTTTTCGGAATACCAACCCAACCTTTCCCGAAAGTAGTCCATCCATCCCTAACGAAAGCTCTACCATAATCAACAGCTCAAAAGTAACCAATCCTAAGCCGAACCTCTGTCCGCACACTACCACAGTTAGCATCTCTCAAAATAGAAAGTTGGAGGTCAAGACCATCTTTCCCTGAGCCGGGAGAATCTACAAGAAAGTCCGAGCCAACTAAGGGCCCACCCCTCTCTCCTCATTTAGCGCAATGTAGATATTTAATTAATTTCATTTTAGTATACATAAATAGATAATTTTATTTAATGTACATATGTTTGATAATTTAGCCATGCATGCGGAATAGAAATAATTGTGAAAAATGCTTGTTCTTAAGCATCTAGTAGGAAGACCGGTTGAACCGAGTAGATTGGGTGCCTAACACCTTCCCAATTCCACAACCAGACTCTTTCCCCGAATCTTTGGACCAGACCAACTTTGGAGCCCTTTTCTCCTGAATTGGGCCCACCCTCGGGTTCTAGGCCCATAATCCTAGGTGGCGACTCTAACCCTTTTTTTTTTTACATGATCCCAATCCCCTGTATTGAACATCATCAAGCCCCATCTTTACAATGAACCTGACACACCTGCGAAATAGGCCTCCACATATTGTCGAGCAATGATACAAGAGTGCGGGGCCCATAGAAGCACACAACCAACACTTTCCTTATCCTCTAAGATGACGAGAGAGGAGAGAGGGCCCGAATGGAAACCTTCCTTCGATGGGGAGAGAGTGATCGATTCGCAAGCCACTACCCTCACAATTCCCCAATACCCATTACTTTCCTTTTAACATTGTTCAACTCACTCTAAAGATGTGTTTCCATTTGTGGTTGAACCACTAAAATTGAATAACATTATTCCCAACCCATTTTCTGTCCCACAAAGAGGGAACCAAAGAGGTGCTTTCCATCGAGGTTGAAGCGCTGATTTGTGCCCTATTTATTCTCATTATTGTATCCCAAAAAGAAGGGTTCAATAGAAGAATTAATAAATTCTGACTCATACATTATTTAGGCTCTTGTGCTTCTCATTCATCTATTGGAGAAATAATCTTAATGTTCCATCCCTAAGTTTAGTAGGTTTCTAATTCTCTCAGTCAATGCCAAGGGATCCAATGTAAGTGATTGTAGTTAACAAAGCATAAACAATTAAAAGAGATCTAGGGCTTGCCTTGGTGGTTGGTACTTCTTTCTTAGGAGAGTACTGCAACAACTTAGTCAGTGGATGGAATCCTTTTAAGGCATCTAGTTAACTCAGATCGTCGGATTCTTATCAATAGATAGAAACTAAATCAATTTATTTATCATATAAATGACGATATATTTTGGATTAAACTGTTATTATATTTGTGGGCAAGTGTTCTATCCAAGAGCTCTCCCTGTGGCTAGACACAAGGGCACAAGCCCCCAAGAGGAGCAGGGAGGTCATTTCGCACCCCTTTGTTTGTGGCATAGGGGAGCTCTCGGACCGAAAACTTTGTTTTTATCTTTGTTGACAACTAATAGGTTGGAGGTTCAAGGCTTGAT
>NC_056558.1:7641655-7665803 GCF_013358625.1 Macadamia integrifolia | reverse complement strand
TTGTCCCAGGAGAGAACAAGAATCATGTAATTTCTAGGTCAACCTATAGTCTGAAAAAAGGTGATACCAAGCATTCATGTGCTCAATTGTAAATAGGATGGAAACATATGATCTCCTCCTTAGCTTGCGAGAATGAACTCTCCACATCCATTTTTCACATGGCCTCCCAATGATGCTGCATAGTTTCGTATACATTCTTTGTACACGTTTGCAAACTCAACATTCTTTCCTAGGGGTTTGGGCCATCATGAATTTTTGACTTGTTAGTCCTTGCTATCTTAAATGGAAACTGAAGTAAGAGATTGAGACAATGAAAGTATTCATGGGATATTAAACATTGAATCAATAGTGCATTAATTACTTTAATTCATGGTCCAAATATCCAATGATCAGTGAGATCCCATGTCAGGAGGGTAACTCCCTCTTCCTACATAGGGAGCTGATCCAGACTTTGTACGTAGCGAGCTATGTTAAAAGAAGCGGTGACAAAAAAGTTGTGGTACATCCAATTTTACAAGGGTTTCAGATCTAAATCTTTACTTTTCTTTTAAGAGGTATTTACTTAAATTTTAAAATAATTTTCTAAAGAAGGTTTTATATATATATATATATAGAGAGAGAGAGAGAGAGAGGGGGGGGGGGGAGCAAAACAAAAAACTTATGCAAATCCATTAATATTTAAATTTCAACCAAAAGAAAAAAAAATGGGTAAAGAGGATTCCTATTGGTTCACAACAGCCACACCAGCGCGCCCTAGGCCACAAAGGAAAGTAGTGGAAGACCACCCTGTTATCTTTCTTGCAGGCCTCCCCTGGCTGCTCCCCACATTGGCCTAGTGGTCGCATGACCAGGTAGGGATCCCCAACCCTAAGAAAAATGAATGGATTAAAAATAAGGATAATCAAATGAAATTTTATATCCGAACAAAATTCTTCTTAGATCATATACTCGACCCTTGAAAATTTCTTGTAGATTGATAGAAAGACCGAGAAAGTACCTTTATTGATGAAATGTCATGAACAATGATCTTATGTGAATTGTGAAGTATCCATACAAGATAGAAAAGATTATATGATGGAAGACAATCATCTGCAAAATAGACTAAAGAATTCATTTCCTTGGTGGACCTTTATTCTAGGGTTTGTTTTGGAACTCTATTCTAGAGTTTATATAGGATTATATGCAAATACTTATAACTTAGAAAACAATCATATTTATGAAATTTTCAAATTTAGTTAATAAAGATATGAGTAGCTAATGTTGAAGATCGTGATAGATTTTTGGGATTCACAAAAACTTTCTAAAACTACAAAGTTGTTACTTTTAGCTTAGCCGCAATAGTGGTATCTTGAACCCTATTAGTAATTTCTATGGGCGATCGTAAATTTTGGATATTTCTTGATTTTCGTGAAATCTCCTCTGTTAATAAAGGTGAAACCAATTATATGAGAAAAGATATAGATGATCACATGCTCTATTCCAAGGTTTTATAAAGGAAATTTCTTCGTTAGTTGGGGAAAGAATCCGCATGAATCAGATTTTTTGAGGAACGTTAGATGATATTCACGTACTTAGTTCATAGGTTTTAAATAGGAAATTTTTTGAATATATCCAAAATTGAGCAAGGGTTAGCTGAGTGTCCCCTATAAGCAATGCACCACATTAGCGCCCTAAGGGTATCAATCAGTTTGGTTCCAGTTATTTGGTCTAATTAAATTCAGTTTATTTTTTGATATAACGGAATCAAAATCAAACTTGACGAAAATCACCCAAAATCATAATTGTTTTGCATTCAGTGCGGTTTTACCAGTTTTTATTTGATTTTCATTATCCGGTTTTCATGTGTCTTGTAGTGCTGGTTCACATTCAATTTATATAGGGTTTTTCGATAATAATTCTTTTCATTAGTTAGGTGATCACTTTATATATAGTGTTTAGATTTTTACTTTGTAGCTACCTTTTGCTTTCTTATGAATAGATAATTGATTTGGTGAGTTAAGATCTATAGCATGATCCTATTTCTTGTATCCTTGTTTAGGAGAAATTATACTATTTATTAATGTTTGTAAGCTACATATTAGGTTAAAGTAAAAGGATTAGAAAAATAGAAAATAATTTTAGGGAAGGGATTGGAATCGATTTCTTAAATCCTATGGCAATTCCTATGGGTGATCATAAATTTTGGATATTTCTTGATTTTCGTGAAATCTACTCTCTATTAATAAAAGGTAAAACCAATTATACAAGTAAAGATTTAGACGATCACATACTATGTTCAAAGGTTTATAGAGGAAATTTTTCATAGATTTTCACATACTTTATTCTAAGGTTTTAAATAGAAAATTTTTTTAAACATATTTAAAAATTGAGCAACGTTAGCTAATTTCACACTGTAAGCGATGTGTTGCGTTGGCGCCTTGGTGTCAATCGGTCCGATTCTGATTATTCAGTCCAATTCTAATCCGATTTACATTTTATATGATGAAATTAAAACCCCACCATATAACAATCAACCAAAGACATAATTGTTTTGCATTCAATGTGATCTTATTGGTTTCAATTTATTCGGTTTTCATCATCCGATTGACGTGTGTTTTGTAGTTGTAACGACCCATTCCTATTAACTTTGGCATAATATTATCCTATTTGGCCTATGGACCTCAAGGTTTTTAAGTGTGTTGTACCATGTTAAGGAGGTTAGATGTTATCAACTAGCTAGCAAGCTCTCCTTAAGCAATGTGGGACTAACATTTTGTAGCCCTCACCGATCTCCCAACCTCCTAGTAGTTGTTGTATTCTTGGTGGGGACACTTCACCTATCTCCCAAGAGGGTCCGGTACACTTGTTGTATTCTTGGGTGTTAAATTCTTTCCCCCTTTGGGCATAGTGTCCCCGTTGTGACCTTTCACGTTGTCAAGGTCTACTCTGATACATGTTATGCCCCAGCCCCATTAACCTTTGCACAATATTGTCCTCTTTGGTCCATGGGTCTCAAGGCTTTAAAACGCGTTGTACCATGTTAAGAAAGCTAGAGGTTATCAACTAACCCAACAATCTCTCTCTAGGCGATGCAGGACTATAGTTTAGTACACCCTCACCGATCTCCTTAACCCTTGTTACTTGTTATATTCTTGGTGGAGATACATCACCAATCTCCCAGGCAAGTCCGGTATATTTATCGTATTCTTGGGTGTTACATTACGGTAAACTAGTCGTATTCTTGGGTGTCACAGTGGTGCCGGTTCACATTCAGTTTAACATTTGTGTCCTTATGAAGCAACATCACACACACACACAACATGGGTTTTGGATAATAATTCTTATCATTGGTGATGTTATGACTTTATATATAGTGTTTAGCATTTTGCTTTGTGACTGCCTTTTGTTTTTACGAATAGATGATTGTTCTGGTGAGTTACTATTATATGTATCCTTGTGTGGAGAAATTATATTGTTTCTTTAATTTTAGTGCAGCTCTAGATTAGGTTAAAGGAAAGGAAATTGAGAAATAGAAAATAATTACAAGAAAAGAGATTTTTTTATATTTATATTTTGATTAATTTACATCCCCTTCCCTATGTTTTGCTGATATTACATCCCCCTCCCTCGTGTTTTCAAAAATTCACCAACCTCCCCTGTCAGATGACACATATTACAAATAAGCTGACTCTATCAACTTTTAACCATTTAGTTTGTAATTTTTTTATAATACCTATATTGCCCCTCATTAATGTAATTTACCCTTCTACCCTCCCCTGTGATACATCTTCAACACAACTCATTTCGATTTAGTATTGAAACACCCTACTGCTATCTCCTTCTCTTCTCCTGGTTGAACAATGACAGCATGCGGCGAACGGCAAGATGTAAGCGGCAATCAGAGTTCTGGTGTTGCTCTGAACTTCGGCAAACTGCTCATGACGAACAACAACCTGCACATCCCTGCTATTTCCTTCTCCTGGGAAATCAACCACATGCATCGGCTAGCACAAACACTATGGGCCTACAGTTTTCTTCCATCCAAGTGAATATATTTGCCTCTTCAGTCGTTTGTACCTACCACCTCATCTTAGGAAAAACATACACCCAAATTCGAATTAATCAAGTACATCAATGGAAGAGAAAACTAAGAATTTAAAACTCTAATCTCCAACCCTTTTGTGAGGGGTTTGTCTAGCTTTAGTCAGTAGAAGACAAGACTCTTAAACTTTCTGTACAGTTCTAGGCTTTTAGGTTCAGGGAAATATGCTTGCCATTATTTAAAACTCCTGGCAGGGATGATCATCGTCATTATAATTGATTCTCAAATCTCTGGATGAATTTGGAAACCAAATAATACTTGCAGGTTGCATCTATGGATTAGACACCTAATGTGGAAAAATGATACATAATGGAGAGGAAGAGGGAGACGTTAAGGAGTTCACCACTATTTCCCATTCAAACCTCTTTTCAGGGATCATGACTTATAAGTCATCATAATTGATTCTAAAATCCCAGTGAGCAGAGAAAAGGTGGGAAAAAAATGGAGGTTTTTCTTGTATCAATTTGGTTTTTTGAATAGTAACTCAGGACCCTCATATAGAAAGGGTGCTTTTGAATGTTCGTGCAATACTGACCTAGCTTACAGTGTACTGATCAATCAACAACTTCTCTCTAAAATCGAAGTTATTCAAGACAATAGAACAAAAAGAGTAAAGGTTGGTAGACAAATCAGACCCCCTTGAGAGAATAGAGATCACCTCACCATCGCTAGTCACCTGCAACCGTCGCCTATCACGCAACCATCACCGTCACCCTCGTAGTCACCTACAGTTGCTCCCTATCTCCGGTGGTGGTGAAACCCTCAAAAACCCAAATCTATTTTCAGGTTGGGGTAAATGTTATGAAGGTAGACACAAGGGTAAAATTGGAATACTATTGTGGTTAAAGGCAATAGGCTAAACTCGTATTTTAACACCCAAAACTAATAGCCCACTAACAGTGTCATCTAACAGCGGAGGTTGGTGTAATTCTTGAATACACGGGGGAGGGAGATGTAATATTAGCAAAACACAGGGAGGGTGCTGTAAATTTATCACACCCCGTTCCATACAGAAACGGACCGGTGATTGAGTTAACACCTATTAACCCAAAACCTACCAAGATCATCTGATACAGTAACAACAGCACAGCATACACACACACTCTAAGCCAAGAAGATTTTGTATATCGACAGAATCTTACATGTATTTACCTATAAATATCCCAATACTCTTGATACCCAAATTGTATTACGTAACATCTTTACATGTGGACCCGTAGGTGTGATATATACACAATAAATACAATTTAAACATCTAGAGTACAAAAGGGATAGCATTTCAAAATAATAAAAAAGAATCTGGTATTGGTATCAGTGTTGCTGTCCCTTAACACAACTCTCGCACGGGCACTCAACCCCGTGCCCAAGATCTTCAGGGACCCACCAGTCCTCAACTGAAAACTTCATAGTGGGTCCCAGCTCTAGCTCTTCGATCGGACAACCTACAAGATCAATTAAAAATGGTGTGCACGTGGGACGAGCTCACTAGCCCAGTAAGTGAAAAAAAAGACCACACAAGTAAATAAACCTATATGTGTGCAGTTCATTTTATTATCTTAGTCCACCTAGACAATAGTTCTAAGTCATAGGTCATGTGCTACTCACAACCACAGTAAGTGTATGCTCTGGGTACGAGCCATGAACCTCATCCCCCGATACGCCCATAGGATTGTCGGAGAATGTCAGCCATGGGTATCGAAAAGTAAAATGGGCATTGCTCTGCATTAAAGTAAAATGGGTCTTGCCCTGCATTAATTTAAAAGCAATACGATTGGTACTCTTATTATATCACTAAAGTTACCAACAGTCTTAATGATCAACCTGGCGTACTTCTAACCACCACCGTTGGTACACAACCTTAGGCTTCCCCCCAGTGATATTCCCAAC
This sequence comes from Macadamia integrifolia, assembly GCF_013358625.1. Taxonomy (NCBI): domain Eukaryota; kingdom Viridiplantae; phylum Streptophyta; class Magnoliopsida; order Proteales; family Proteaceae; genus Macadamia; species Macadamia integrifolia. The sequence continues at coordinate 7,659,835 of NC_056558.1, read as the reverse complement.
ACCTAAATCCCTATTGGGAAGGGTCATAGCATGGGGATATGCCATTCTTAACTCCATGGTCCTATGTGAGATAGTACGACTGCATAGTGCCACCACGTCTCATACCACAGACCACCAATGTATTCATGTTCAAGCCGGTTTCGGCATCTAGTCTAGCAAAGTATCATATTCAATAATTTAAAATCATCCATCTCATATGACAAAACAAGAATAGGCATTTAACAATTAAAGATACCAGCATGTTAAGTCATAAGTGAATTTCATAGTACACACATCAATGCATGCAAATGGCACACGTGGATGACAAGTCTACACTAATAATATGATGACATGGCAAGTCTAGAACAAGAATGACATGATGCAATGTCCTCTTCCCACTTACTTAATTGTATACAAAGATCACCTTCGGTACGAGGAAGATCTGGCATGCGATGATGCAAGTCTCTAATACAACCTATCATGAAAGAATTTGGATTTAGTATGTTTTACATTAGGGTCATAACTAATGAGGTATGATGATCCTAACATGTTTAAAATCATTAGAGAAGGTTGCCCAATAAATTTGGGCACAATCGAAAATCGAGAAGTCAGATTAGTGGGTTGACCAGTGGGTAAGGGACCCACCAGTCCTTGCTCGCCTGACGATCCAGGAACACTATCTGGACTGGCGGGCAAGGCACCCACCAGTCCTTGCTCGCCTGTTAGACCAGCAACTTTATTTGGACCGGTGCGGTGGGCTAATTCACCCACCAGTCTTGCTCGTCGATCGAGCCAGCAGCCCACCCAGGACAAGTGGGCTCTAGATTGGTGGGTCCCGTCCATTTTCAGGTACTCACCACTCGCAACCATAGTTTTGTTGCTCTCTCCCATTCTTCATCCGGCCTTGGGGAAACTAACATGGATCGATTCGATAACATTTTCCATAAACCTAAAGCTCCAAATCATGATTGCAACATAAATCTAAGGTGGATCCAAAGTCTGAAGCATGGATCTTACCTCTTTGCTCAAAAACACCTCAAGAACCCCAAATCTTCTCTTTAGCTTAAGAGATCATCAAATGCTTCACAAATCTTGCAAGTCTTCTCTAAATCCTTCATAAACAACATATAGAACCTTACTAAACCTTGGATTCACATTCTCAAGAAAACATAGCAAGATCCAAAGGGTTTCTCCCCAAATCGAAGGGTTTCAATTAGGGTTTCATAAGGGTTTAAGGAATATGGACTTTACTCACCTCAAGTCGTAGATCTCGAGATGAGGATCGTTTATCCAGTGTCGGATTCAAGAGATCTGACCCCGGCGACACACAACGATCATCTCCTTCCCCGTTTTCTTCTTCTTTCCTCTCTCCTCTTTCTTCTTCTTCTCTCTCTTCTTTACTTTTCTCAACTACCGTGTAAAACAATAAATGAGGTGAAAGAGAGGTAATAAATGTTATTTATAGTGGGGTAAAATATCTAATGATCAGAGTAGTAGGTCACACTGGTGGGTTCGACCCACCTATGACCACCCACCAGTCAGCTAATACCTAGCCCAATCATTGGGACTTTCAATGGGGCTCAGCCCCGACATGTATTTCACTCCCGGTAATAGATTAATTTGCATAATTGATATAAAATATGGCTATGTACCTTTATTATGCGTATATGGCCTTGTGATACGTGCAAGTGTATAGTTTGGGTACGCAGACTTCACTAGGCACTAACTCCAACTCATTTGGCCAATCCGAGTTCAGAGTCACCCTTGCCACCATGCTCCGTAAAGTACTCAAATCGGCTCACTCGGGTTCAAGTCTTGTAAGACCAAACCGAACCAACCTAAAAATTAGACCGGGTATAAAAAGTAGGATATCACAAAATTACTCTTATATTTTTATCTATTCATATTTGATGCAGCCAATTTTTCATTAATGATTTCAATTCAATTAGCACCAATGGTTTTTTAGTTTGAACGGAAGCAAAACAGGAAGAGAACCTATGCCGGATGCAGTAGCAAGTAGGCAAGGGTTCTCACACCATAAATTAGTGCAAGAGTAAATAAGCTAATCCAAAAGCTTTGGATTAGACTAGCATCTTGGAACATTTGGATCTTTAACGGGTAAAAATATAAAATTGATAGATGTTATGAGGAGAAAAATGATTAACTTTAGAAGGGTAAAAAAACTAAGGACTTGGACGACCTTAGACTTTAATATATATATATATATATATATAAGGTATAAGAGTCAGAGAAATGGAATGGAAATGATAATTGATAAAAGTAGGGGTGAAACAGGATCGAGTTGGGGCCAGATTTCTTAAAATCCAAGCCCAATCTTACATCCTTTAAATTGGGCCCAAGTCTGGCCCAACCCTGTTAAGGCCTGGAAATCAACCCTAACCTACCCTCAGGTGGGCCAGGTTGGGTTAGCTCGGGTTCTTACATCTATCCTAGGTGGGTGATGGGTTTATACTTTATAATATGTTATGTATAGGGCTTTTTAAATTAAAAATGTAAGTGATATTTAAAAATGTGAGTAGTGTGTGCATATAAAATTATAATATATTATAAATTATCCTTTTATAATATATTATAAATTTCCTTTTATCCTTCTCTCCTTATATATATATATATATATATATTTTTTATAAATTATTGTTACCCTTTTATTTATCATTATTTTTATATTCAAATAATTATCTCTACTTTCCTTCTCTCTCTCTCTCTCTCTCTCTCTCTCTCTCTCTCTCTCTCTCTCTCTCTCTCTCTCTCTCTCCCTCCCTCCCTCCCTTAAGATAGTACTATATTTCTCAGAGGGGCCCATAATATTTCCATGGAATGCTACTTCAGCATCCAAGTTTGAACATGTCATATTTATTTGAAATTTCAGAGAACGAGGTAAGAATGGTTGTCCCTCACATGATGCAAATTTTCTATCCTAACTTGATTTAGGGTTTATAAAAAGTTGATTCTCATGAATCGTCATGGGTTATTAAGGAAGATGTTATTGGGGTAATTTTTTAGAAATATGATGAACCATGTTGGTCTTCGTACAAGAGAAGGAAAGATTAAGAAGCTATAATAAAAGAAAAAGAGGGGGGAAACAACAATGTTCTTATTGAAGAATGCATTTGAAATTTATGTTCTTTTATCAATTGGCAAGTATATATTCTTGGTCCTTGGACCATGTTGAGTCTACAAGGGAGAAAAGGTGTCAATATTTGGTTAGTAATCTTTTTTAGAATTTGAATTCTGCAATTTTAAAAGCGTTAGTCTTTGGTTTATGGATTTGACTTTTTTTCTTATTATAGTTTTTAATCTCCCTATCTTCCCCCTTTGGTTGAGCAGAAAATTTGATTGAAGTAAAGGTGGTTATCTAACAGTTTTTTAAAGGGTCTTTATAAGAGGCTAGCCAATAGTAACCAATGGTGGCAATTAAGCAATTGGCCCAAAAAACTTCACTTCAGAAGAGAACTTGGAATCATTGTCCTTGTAAACCACCCTCATACTGATAAATTGATAGGATATAGATACGAAAGAGGAATGCAAATTATTCTACAATTTTCTGAGCATAGGAGCTAAGCATCACTACTTCATGGTTTGTTCATATACATATAAATAATTTTTTTTATCCTGTTTGTGGATTTTTTTTCTTATGAGGTTTATGTTTTTTATTATCATTGTGTTAGTTCTGTTTCTTTTTTGCAGGTCCAAAGGAGACAACCAACCTCATGCTATCTTAAACTTATGAAAAAATATCTTTAACTTCTATTTTGGACTTACCATTCTCTTTATTCACACTGTATGTGTCACACTCCGTTCACACAGAATCGGACCGGTGACCGGGTTAACTCCTGTTAACCCAAACCTGTCAGGATCATCCGATGCAGTACCCCACCACAACATACCCACATCTAAGATAAGTGTTCAAAAGTTCAGTGGAAGACTTAAATTACCTGTAAATATCCCCAATATACCTGATACCAAAATTGTAGTATATAGCTAAGTACATGTGGGCCCGCAGGCATGATATTTACACAAAAAGAATAATAATTTACGTATCAAGTACACAAAAAGAGGGGATCATCAAAAGAATCAAAAAGTAAAATCATGTACGGTGTCATTACTGTAGTCCCGTAGCACAGCCCTGGCACATGCATTCAGCACCGTGCTCATACTCCTCAGGGACCCACTAATCCTCAATGGGAAACTCGACAGTGGGGCCCGACTCCTGATCTTCAGGCGGGTGACCTGCAAAATCATCTAAAAGAGGTGCGCACATGGGATGAGCTCACTAGCTCAGTAAGTAAAAAGAAAGACCACACAACAATCACATCCATATGCACTATATGCTATGCAATTCATTTTAAATCTTATCCACTTAAACAACATTACTAAGTCTTTGGTTATGTGCTACTTACAACCACAGTGCACGTATGCCCCGAGTACGAGCCGCGAACTCCATCCCGCGATATGCCCATAGGGTTGTCGGAGAAGGCCCACTGTGAGTACTCGGAAAAGTAAAGCATGCCGACTACTGGATCTCAACATAAAAGTAAATGACAGAAAAGTAAAGGTGCTGACCCCAGCAATTTAAAAGCAGTATAATTGGCCCTCCTGAATATACCACTGAGATTGTCGACTGTCCTAATGACCAGCCAGGCGTATGTCTAACCGTCACAGTGACCCGACAACCGCAACCACTGCTTCCCAACAAGTGATAACCCAACACCTCAACCCCTGTTGGGAAGGGTCGTAGCACGGGAAAATGATAATCCTAAACTGCATGCTCCTATATGACAAAGTACGATTGCATAGTGCCACCGCGTCCCATACCACGAGCCACCAATGCACTCGTTTCCAAGCTGACTGCGATGTCTAGTCTAATAATGCATCATGCACTATAATCCAATCACTCATCATATAAGCACATCAATCATTTAACATTGAGAATGTAAGGCACAACACGCATATGGTAAATCATTAATTTAGAATGCACAAGCAAATGCACACGAATGGCATACGAGGATGACTAATCTACACATAATTTGTATGATGACATGGCTAGTCTAGATACAATTTAATGGTGCAAAATAAGCCTTAAAATAAGGTCAAATGTCCTCTCCCCACTTACTTGTTGTGTACAAAAGATCACGCTCGGTAAGGGTGAGATCTAACGCGAGAAACGTAAGTTTCTAGTGAAACCTAGCATAAGTGAATGAAGTTAGCATTTCACCACTTTGGGGTCAAAACTAATGAGATTTGATATTTAAATCATGTTTAAAATCATAAAAGGAGGATGCCCATCCATTTTGGGTCCATTCGAACTCAAAAATCCAACTGGGGGGCCAACAGGTGGGCCAGACAGCCCACCTGTCATTGCCCACCGGTCTTCACAGGTGGGCCGGATAGCCCGTCGATTGAACCGGCAGGCCCCCTCAGTTGGGTGGCTTCGTCCACCGGTGGGGATCGAAGGGCTGGCCCCCTTAGGCGGGTAGCTTCCCTCGTCGGTCCCCACCCACCGGTGGGGATCGAGGGGCTGCCCCCTCAGGCTGGCGGCTTCGCCCGTCGGTCTTCACCCACCTGTGGGAGCAAAAATTTGTTTTCTTCCTTGAAACGTTCCTCAACCTTGGAAAAACCAAATGGGTTGTTCCAATCACATTTTTCACACAGCTAAGGTCTTATAAGATGATTCTTACCTTCTTTGCTCAAGAACTCTTCCAAAACCTCAAAATCACTTCTTAACTCAAGAAATCACCAATGCTTCTCAAATCTTATAAACACTTCTTTAAACCTTCAAAATCAACACATAGACCATCTATTAAACCTTAGATTCATCATCTCAAGTGGGATTTATAAGATCTCAAGGAACTCTACCCAAATCAAAGGTTTCACTTGGGGTTTGGTGAAAATTTAAGAAGTATAGCTTTCGCTCACCTCAAATCGTAGATCTCGCGTTGGGGATCACTTTTCTGGTGTCGGAATGAGAAGATCAAATCTCAGCGTTGCTTAAAATCATTTCTTCTTCCTCTTTCTTTCCCTTTCTTCTTCTTCATTCTCTTTTCTTCCTTTCTTTTCTCTTTCCTCTTTGCTCTTCTCACCAACTCTTTAATGCATTAAATGAGAAAAGGTGAAACACAATAAGTACTATTTATACTTAGAGAATATCTAGTAACCCCATGGGTGGGTCACTCAGGTGGGCAGATTCGCCCGCCTGAGACCGCCCACCTGTTGGTCGAAACTTAGCCAACAATTGAGATTTCGATGGAATTCGACTCTCGGCATGTATCTCACTCTCGGCACAAGATATATTATGCGTATACACTTTATGGTATGGCTACATACCAGCATTACCTATACATTACCTTATGATACGTGCATGTACACGGCTTGGGTACACCCGTCTCCTTTGGCACTGACTCGGACTTGTCTGGCCAACCTGTGTTCAAAGTCACCCTTGCCATCATGGTCCATAAGGAACCCGCCTTAACCCTCTCTGGTTCGGGTCCTGCATGGTTAAATCGGATTAACTGTGTAATTAAACTAGGTTTTAAAAGTAGGGTATCACATTTACACCCCCCCTTTTTGAAAATTTCGTCCTTGAAATTGACATACCTGGTTGTTAAAAAAGATGAGGGTACTTGGCTTGGATTTCATCCTCTTTCTCCCAAGATGATTCTTCAAGTGAATGATTAGCCCATCGCACCTTTATGAAGGAAATGGAGCAGTTACGAAGGGTTTTCACTTTTCGGTCCAAGATTTCAGTTGGCTATTCTCTAAAGGTCATATCAGCTTCTAGATATTCTGGTTCCACGGGTAATACATGCGATGGATTGTGAACGTATCGCTTTAGCATGGATACATGGAATACATTATGAATATTTCTGAGTGAAGGTGGAAGAGCAAGCATGTAGGCTACTGAGCCAACCCGAGTCAAAATCTCAAATGGGCCAATATATCTTGGGCTTAACTTACCCTTTCTATGGAATCTATGAAACCCTTTACTAGGAGGAATCTTGAGAAACACCTTTTTTCCTGCTTGAAACTCAATGTCTTTCCTGCAGGTGTCTGCATAACTCTTTTGATGTGACTGAGCCACCTTAATCCTTTCTCGAATAACATCGACCTTGTCACATGTCATCTGCATCATTTCGGGCCCTAACATGTTCGCCTACCTCATTCCAATACAGAGGAGTTCTACACTTCCTACCATATAATGCCTCATATGGAGCCATCCCAATTGTAGCTTGATAACTGTTGTTATAGGCAAACTCCATAAGTGGTATATATTCTTTCCAACTACCACACATTTCCATTGCACATGCCCTAAGCACGTCTTATAATATCTGTATGGTTCGCTCTGACTGGCCATCAGTCTGTGGGTGGAAAGTAGTACTCAAGTTCAATTGTGATCCCAAAGCATGCTGAAAACTTTTCCAAAATCTGGAAGTGAACCTTGGGTCCCTATCTGACACAATGCTCACTGGCACTCCATGCAAGCGCACTATGTTATCCATATAAAGTTGTGTTAACTTAGCCATAGAGAATTTAGTCTTAATGGAAATGAAATGAGCAGTCTTAGTAATCCGATCAACTATCACCCAAATTGCATCCATCCCCTTAGATGTGCGGGGTAGTCCGGTGACAAAATCCATCGTAATCCTATCCCACTTCCAGTCCGATATTGGGAGTGACTGAAGAGTACCATAAAGTCGATGCCTCTCAGCTTTTACTTTTTGGCATGTAAAACAAGTCGCCACATATAGGGCTATTGTGGTTCTCATGCTTGGCCACCAGTAGTTTTGTTTAAGGTCCTTATACATCTTTGTACTTCCTGGGTGGAGTGAGTACTCGGAGCTATGTGCTTCCTGCACTATCTTTCCTTGTATCTCCAAATCATCAGGCACACACAACCTACCTCGAAACAACAATGCCCCGTCGTTGGCTAAAAAAAAATCAGGGTTATTCATTGTTTGGTCTTGAATCTTAATTCTGATCCGTTGCAACTCAGGATCCAAAGGTTGTTTCATTATCGCCTCTTGCCTAATAGACGAGTGCACCTGAAGAGCTACCAAGGATACAGTTAACCATTTAGTGTCTTCTGGTTGAAGTTCAAGCTCTAAGGTTGCTCCTTCATATAAGAGGGTTTCGTCCATTAGCATTGCCTCTTGTACGAGTTGCGAGCTGACTGCTAAGTATGAGAGTGACACAGTCTGTGTCTTTCGACTCAATGCATCTGCCACTACATTAGCCTTTCCAGAATAATACTGAATGTCACAGTCATAGTCCTTCATGAGCTCGAGCCATCTCCTCTGCCTCATATTCAAATATCTTTGGGTGAAAAAGTACTTAAGGCTTTTGTGATCACTATATATCTCGCACTTCTCCCCATACAAATAATGTCGCCAAATCTTTAAGGCAAAAATGACTGCGGCTAGTTCCAAGCCATGAGTGGGGTAGTTCTTCTCATATTCCTTTAGTTGTCGAGATGCATACGCTATCACCTTCCCGTGTTGCATGAGAATACAACCTAACCCGACCTTAGAAGCATCAGTGTAGACTGTCATTCCACCTGTGCCTTCAGGGATGGTCAATACAGGGGCCAACACCAACCTTTTCTTCAATTCCTGAAAACTTTTCTCACATTCCTCTGTCCATTCAAATTTTACACCATTTTTGGTTAACTTAGTCATTAGTGCTGAGATCCGAGCAAAATTCTTAATGAAGCGCCAGTAGTACCTAACTAAACCCAAGAAACTTCTAATTTCTGTAACGTTCTTAGGGCTTTCCCACTCTACTACTGCTTTCACCTTATCAGGATCCACCTCGATCCCATCCTTAGACACTATGTGTCCCAGGAATCCAACTTGCTCAAGCAAAATTCACATTTACTGTATTTGACAAACAATTGTTTTTCTCTCAGCCTCTGTAATACCATCCTCAGGTGTTGAGTGTGCTCCTCTTCTGTCTTAGAGTAGATCAAGATGTCATCAATAAAAATAATTACCCATTTATCAAGGACATTGTGAAATACTCGATTCATTAAATCCATGAATGCTGTCGGTGCATTGGTTAACTCAAAAGATAACACTAGGAACTCATAGTGACCATACCGAGTCCTAAAAGTTGTCTTGGGTATGTCGTCACTCTTTATCTTGAGCTGATAATAGCCTGATCTAAGGTCTATCTTTGAAAATACCTTTGCACCTTGTAGTTGGTCAAACAAATCATCAATGTGTGGTAATGGATACCGGTTCTTAATGGTTAGCTTATTCAATTCCCGGTAATCGATGCACATACGCAAGCTGCCATCCTTCTTCTTGACAAACAATACTGGGGCACCCCAAGGTGAAATACTTGGGAGAATAAACCCCTTCTCCAATAATTCTTGCAACTGCATCTGTAACTCCCTCAATTCGGCTGGTGCCATCTTGTATGGAGCTTTAGACACTGGAGCTACTCCAAGAATCAAGTCTATGGCAAATTCCAACTCTCTATCAGGCGGTAGCTGCATCAGATCATCTGGAAAGACGTCGAAAAATTCTTTAACCACCTCTACCTCTTTTAGAGGTGTAACCTTTGCATCAATATCAAGTACCGATGCTAAGTAACCCGGACATCCACTTTCCAACAACTTTACCGCTTGAAGAGTGGAGATGAGGACCTTTCTAGCCCGTTTTATTTTATTTACTTGGTATACCAATTCTTTCCCTTCATCACTTGTCACCCTAATTAGTTTCTTAACACACATCACATTTGCTCGATGGGCCAACAACCAATCCATACCTAATATAACATCAAAATTCTGCATATTGAATTTGATGAGTTGTGCATCCATTTTCTTTCCACTGATTTCAACTAGGCATGGCCCATACACCTCCTTCAACTGTGTAACTTTGTCTGTAGGCATACTAACAATCATCTCATGATCTAGTGTCCTGGGTGATATACCAAGTTTCTCAGCAAATCTCTTAGATATGAATGAGTGTGTAGCTCCTGAATCAAATAAGATATAGGTTGGTATACCCGATATATGTAGAACACCTAGTGCAATCAATGCATATAAGTATAGTAGGTCATCAAAATTCAGCATAAGGAAAATCTTAAATTAAAATGTACCTGCTACCACTTCTATGCTGGCCTCAGCTTCCTCAGCTGATAAGGCATACATTCTTCTTTGTGGTTGATTCCCCCAAGTTAAGGGAGGTCTATACATAGAGGGCTGACCGGATGGTAAGGCCGATCTGACTCGACAGTCTTTGACAAAATGCCCATAAGAGTGGCAATTAAAGCACTGGATCTGTGACGACAAAACTGGGGCAGGGACCCTTTGTACCTGACCTGATGTAGACGGGGGACGGGGTGGCCTTGTGACTGTAGGCACCGTACTAGTGTTTGGGCAAAAATATGTAGAGCCCAGACCACTAGCTGGTCGAGGAAGGTAGCCAGATGGCCTATAGGACTGTCTATATGTAGGCCCAGAACTACACGACCCACGGTATACCTTGGATGAGTTGCCCATGTCCAAAAATGGATTAGTCCTCTTCCACAATCCAGGTGTGAGGGATTGTTCTCCCTTCTGCTTATCTTCCATGGTTTTAGCCTTTTACACAATCTGGCCATAATCTGTCAAATCCAAGACCTCGAGCACTGACCCAATAGATGCCTTTAATCCCTTTAGAAACCTTGCAGCCTTTTCCTCCACTGACCTCATATGCCTAGGGGCAAAATGGAACAAGCTTTCAAATTGCTGCTGATACTCAAGGATAGTCTTATCCCTTGAGTCAAGGCCATGAATTCCGTCTCTTTATGGTCTCTGAAGCTACGAGGGTAATGGTTTGCCAAAAAACAACTCCTTGAACTACTCCCATGTGGATTCCGGATGTGCGGCCAACAATATAGGCTTAGAGGCTTGCCACCAAGAGTTGGCTTCATTCTTGAGTTGCAGCCTTACACAAATAAGCTTCGATGCCTCAATGCACTCAATTACCTCAAATATCTTTTCTAGCTTTTGGATCCACTAGTCCGGCTCTAGAGGATCACTCCCCACCTTAGAGAATATAGGTGGCAAGTTCCTCTTGAAAGATTCCACTACCCTTGACGTATTATTCGTCGACGGGTAATTGGGTGCATATGCCGGATAGTAAGGGTACGGAGGGGGCACCATATATGGAGGAGTGCTGAGTGGAAAAATTGGAGGTGCACCTCCGGCTTGCTCATATGGTGTCATGCCAAGTGGTGCTCCTCCAGTTGGTGGACCCATACCAGACTCTACAGGTGGGTCTTGTGGAGTAATTATCCGGGGATGTTGACCGGGTTGAGGAAGGTCTAACTATTGCTATATAACAGCCATAAATGCTTGTTGCAACTGGAGCATTTGTTGCTGGAAGGCTTGCTGTGACTGCTGAACTATGGTCGCAACATCACTCGGGGTGATGATAGGTGGAGGATCCGAAGTGTGGTCAAAGGTGGGTCCCTTTGTACCACACCCTGGTCAATGGTTTCTTGAGGTCGTGGAAGTGGGGTTTGCCCCACAGAACGAGACCTTCGAGGATTTGGTGGTCGACCGATAGGACGAGGACCACGTGAGGTACCTCGTGCATTGCTATCGGATCTAGTGTGTACCATCGTGCCCTTGCACCTGGAACATACCATACACAAAACATTGGTTAAGTACCTTAGAATTTACATAAGCACATAATCATATGCCAACACACGGGGTATTGTAGTGTATGATGTCTTGCATCTAGCCACAGCTTAGCCCCAAAAGTACTGTGCTAGCGCTTCGACAAGTAGGACGATGGTCCCGCTCGATTTTTTATTATTATTATATATATGTATATATATATTATTATTATTACTTTTCTTTTCTCCCAACCGGCGGGCTACCATCAGCGGGCAACCACTGGCGGGCAGCTCTGGTCGGGCCTGTCGGTCCAACCCGAGGTGGAAAGGTAAAGGGGCTTTTAAGCCTCTTTCCCCCTCATTTCTCCCATATTCTACCTTGGCTCAACTCAAAGTGACTTTAGAGGGTTTCTTGCACGTCCACTCGCGATTTCACTCAACGATTCCATGGATTTTGGAGGATCCAAGTGCCTTTCACTCTCAAGTAAGTCTCTTTTCCATTTCTCTTCTTGGAACATATGTTTTGGGTGTTGAATCCATTTATACTTCCCAAAACTTTATTTTTTCCATGTTTCTTTCCATATAATAATCATTCCATGAGAACATGATGCTTCCTTTGTGATTCATTCATAGTTTTGGGCTTTACCACCCAATCTATGAGAGAAAATCCCAAACCGTGCCCTAATTTCTCCAAATTTGGGGTTTTCTTCTATCTCTACCCTTTTCTCCCCAACTAATAACTCAAATGAGATTTCTTATCCTTGATTTGCACTTACAATGTTGAAAAGATCATGGAAACTTGTATATGCTTGCAATCCCATCTCTTTTCCATGAAAATTCATCTCTTTCCCATGAAAATCCATCTCTTTTGTGTTAGGTTTCTTGAAAAAAAAAGTTTCTGGGATTTCTATGATTCACTTCACTTCATTCCATACTTGTGAACAACTTTGAATCACTTATCATTAATTGTTGGTGCAATGATGTTTGTCTTACACTTTGAATCCATACTTGTGAACAACTTTGAATCACTTACCATTAATTGTTGGTGCAATGATGTTTGTCTTACACTTTGAATCCATACTTGTGAACAACTTTGAATCTCTCTCATTCCTTGCACCTCAATGTCATAATAGAAAATTTCTTTGCATATTCTTGATTGTATAATGATAGGCATTACTATCATTGACATGTAAGCTTCAAGTTCTACACTATTATGGGATTTTTTTTCATTCTCTTAGATTGAACTTGCACATTGAATTTGGGGCTTTCCATCAATTCTCACTTACCATGCTTTGTACTCCTTTGTTACTTTTCTTTATTGCAACATGCTAGTGGATATCATGTTTTGGGGGTTTCCTCCTATTCATTTCTCCATGGTTTAACCACCCCTCTTTTTATAATGATCCACATTATGTATTTAGGTGCATTTACATGTGCTTGCTCACCCACCTATTTACTTCATTTGTTATGCAACATCCTTACTTATCATTATTTCTTCTCTTTTCTTACTAGAATGTCTTCTCGCAAGGGCAAGGAACCCACATCTTCTTCCAATAGACATAGGGCCACAACTTTAAAATGGAAGGGTGTAGGGACTAGTTCCCTAGCCCTTCGCACAAGGCAACAAGGACATGCCCCCATAGATCCTCTAGACTATGATGAGGGACTCTTCCGGAGTTTGAGGGCAACAACTAATTGGAAGACCTTTCTAAAGAAGTCTGTGTTGATGGAGAAAACCGTGGTAACTTGTGATTTCAACAAGATTCAACTACAAGAGAGGTTTACTACACTGGGTTGGCAGTCCATCCTTAACATTGACCGCCCATGCTATGAACACCTGGTTCAAAGATTTTACTGTAATTTGGAGGTCTCTTACCAGTATGGGGAGTACTCAATCACCAGCATGGTGAAGGGGGTGAACATTCGTTTGACTGTGGACACTCTTGCTAGTATTTTAGATATTTCATCAGTTGGGCATCAATTCTATAGCCTCCCAAGGAGTAAGCCCGTGGGCCCATCCTTAAGTTCAGAGATGCAGGACCACATTTACGAGACCATTAGTGGCAGCAAGGTGTGTCTAGATTCTGAGACGACATTCAACCCGGAGGCTCGTGTATTTACTCTCTTGGTTCAGTTTAATTTGCTCCCTAGAGGAGGTCATAGGAACCAAGTGGGCTTCATGGCAGCCTACATAGCATTCTGCATCTACAAGGCCTTGGAGGGAGGTACCGAGCATTATGCTTGCCCTACATTATACTTAAGACTATGGAGCATCATGCCACACATCCTGAGGATGGAGGTTTTCCATATGGTAGGACCCTCATCAGGGTTTTCGAGTTCTTTGGGGTGGATTTGAGTGGTGAGGAGGGAAAGACCTCAGCGGACAAATTTAACAGGAAAATCCTATGCAAGATGGGTCTCCAAGCTCTTATGGATGTACCTCAGAGGGCAAGGGCTCAAGGAGGCAGGGACAGGGGGAATGTCCACAGGGAGGATGTCCACATAGAGGAGGAAAATAGTGAGGAGGATGAAAATTATGTTCCTCAATTCGAGGAGGAGGACTTCCTAGACAAGGATATCCTCGAGGAGGAGCCTCTTGATTCAAGAGATGTTGATCCTGACTTTGCTAAGGCTGCAGGCCCACAACATAGAGCCCCACCACCTGAGAGTGGTGCATTTGACTTTGAGAGCATGATGATCACCATGAGGGCCATAAAAGATGGGCAAGATCAGCTTTTGAGGAGACTAGATGAGAGTGCTACCAGAGAAGAAAATATCTTAGAAAGGCAGGCTACATTAGAGAATTCCTTCCTAAGATTGAGTGAGGATTTGGACACAATGGCCAACGCTATTTCAGTGGATTTTACCTGACTCCGGAGGGATGTGTAACTAGTGAATGCGAGGTTTGATCACTACGATCGTTGGCTCAAAGTTAGATCGAGGCCTATGAGGGATGGAGTAGTAGAACTAGACGATGACGAGGGTCTCTGAGGACTTAGCTTGCCTATCCAAATCAGCTTTTACTTGTCTCTATTGTTTATGTGTTTATGGTGGACTATATTTATATTTTTTTTTTTTTGTACTTTTCCCTGTAATTTGGACTTGCTAGTATGGTGTTCTGATGTTGTTGGTGAATTTTAGCTAGTGTTGTATGCTTGATAAACTTATTGTAATTTGATTGTAACAACATTAGTTAGCCTTTGTTGATTATACTTATTCATTTATGTATGTTGTTTATCAAGTGCTTCTATTTGAAAATTTTAAAAAATCTTGTTTAGCATTCTTATGCTGCCAAAATTTTGTCAAATCCGTACTCGATGGGTTATGAAATCAAATAACTAGTCTTTTATTTATTCCAAGCAAGCTTTCTCTAATGCATGTCATGAAATGCAATAATTAAATGCAACCACTTTTTTTTTTTTTTGCTTTTAATTCTTTAAAGTTTTTTACATTTACCCAACCCCATTTCCTATTATAGATTTTTTTTATGGGGTCTAAATGGTATGATGTGAGTGGATAAAGCATCACGCTCTGATACCACCGTTGTCACACCCCGTTCACACAGAACCGAACCGGTGATCGGGTTAACTCCGATTAACCCAAACCTGCCAGGATCATCTGATACAGTACCTCACCACAGCATACCCACATCTAAGATAAGTATTCAAAAGTTCAACGGAAGACTTAAATTACCTATAAATATCTCCAATATACCTGATACCCAAATTGTAGAATATAGCTAAGTACATGTGGGCCCGCAGGTATGATATTTACACAAAAAGAATAACAATTTACATATCAAGTACACAAAAAGGGGGGTCATCAAAAGAATGGAAAAGCAAAATCCTGTATGGTGTCATTACTGCGGTTCCGCAGTACAGCCCTAGCACATGCATTCAGCACAGTGCTCATACTCCTCGGGGACCCACCAATCCTTAACGAAAAACTCGACAGTGGGGCCAGATTCTTGATCTTCAGGCGAGTGACCTACAAAATCATCTAAAAGAGGTGCGCACGTGGGATGAGCTCACTAGCTCAATAAGTGAAAAGAAATATCACACAACAATCACATCCATATGCATTATATGCTATGCAATTCATTTTAAATCTTATCAACCTAAACAACATTACTAAGTCTTTAGTTATGTGCTACTTACAACCACAGTGCGCGTATGCCCCAGATATGAGCTGCGAACTCCATCCCGCGATACGCCCATAGGGTTGTCGGAGAAGGCCCACCGTGAGTACTCGAAAAAATAAAGCATGCCGACTATCGGCTCTCAACATAAAAGTAAATGACAGAAAAGAAAGGTGCTGACCCCAGTAATTTAAAATCAGTACGATTGGTTCTCTTGAATATACCACTGAGGTTGCTAACTGTCCTAATGACCAGCCGAGCATATGTCTAACCACCACAGTGACCCGACAACCGTGACCACTGCTTCCCCCCAAGTGATAATCCAACACCTCAACCCCTGTTGGGAAGGATTGTAGCAAGGAGAAATGATAATCTTAAATCACATGCTCCTATATGACAAAATACGATTACATATTGCCACTGCATCCCATACCACAGCCACCAATGCACTAGTTTCCAAGCCGACTGCGACGTCTAGTCTAATAATGCATCATGCGCCGTAATCCAATCACTCATCATATAAGCACATCAATCGTTTAACATTGAGAATGTAAGGCACAACACACATATCATAAATCATTAATTTAGAATGCACAAGCAAATGCATACGAATGGCATATGAGGCTGACTAATCTACACATAATTTGCATGATGACATGGCTAGTCTAGATACAATTTAATGGTGCAAAATAAGCCTTAAAATAAGGTCAAATGTCCTCTCCCCACTTACTTATTGTGTACAAAAGCTCACGCTCGGTACGGGTGAGATCCGGCGCGAGAAACGTAAGTTTCTAATGAAACCTATCATAAGTGAATAAAGTTAGCACTTCACCACTTTGGGTTCAAAACTAACGAGATTTGATGTTTAAATCATGTTTAAAATCATAAAAAGGAGGTTGTCCGTCCGTTTTGGGCCCATTCGAGCTCAAAAATCCAACTGGGGGGCCAACAGGTGGGCCAGACAGCCCACCTGTCATTGCCCACCGGTCTTCACAGGTGGGCTGGATAGCCCGCCGATTGAGCCGATGAGCCCCCTCAAGTGGACTGCTTTGCCCGCCGGTCCTCGCCCACCGATGGGGACCGAGGGGCTGGCCCCCTCAGGCAGGCGGCTTCACCTGTCAGTCTTCGTCCACCTGTGGGAGCGAAAATTTACAACCCACCTGTGGGAGCGAAAATTTGCTTTCTTCCTTGAAACGTTCATCAACCTTGGGGAAACCAAATGGGGCTGTTCCAATCACATTTTCCACACATCTAAGGTCGTATAAGATGATTCTAACCTAGATCTAAGTTAGATTTAAGGATTGAAAAGCATCTTACCTTCTTTGCTCAAGAACTCTTCCAAAACCTCAAAATCACCTCTTAACTCAAGAAATCACCAATGCTTCTCAAATCTTATAAACACTTCTTTAAACCTTCAAAATCAGCACATAGACCATCTATTAAACCTTAGATTCATCATCTCAAGTGGGATTTATAAGATCTCAAGGAACTCTACCCAAATCAAGGGTTTCAATTGGGGTTTGGTGAAAATTTAAGAAGTATAGCTTTCGCTCACCTCAAATCGTAGATCTCGTGTTAGGGATCACTTTTCCGGTGTCAGAATGAGAAGATCAAACATCAGCGTCGCTTAAAATCATTTCTTCCTCCTCTTTCTTTCCATTTCTTTTTCTTTGTTCTCTTTTCTTCCTTTCTTTTCTCTCTCCTCTTTACTCTTCTCACCAAGTCTTTGATGCATTAAATGAGAAAAGGAGAAACACAATAAGTACTATTTATACTTAGAGAATATCTAGTAACCCCATGGGTGGGTCACTCAGGTGGGTGGATTCGCCCGCCTGAGACCGCCCACCTGTTGGTCGAAACTTAGCCAACAATTGAGATTTCGATGGAATTCGACTCTCAACATGTATCTCACTCTCGCCACAAGATATATTATGCGTATACACTTTAGGGTACGGCTACATACCAGGATTACCCGTACATTACCTTATGATACATGCATGTACACGACTTGGATACACCCGTCTTCTCTGGCACTGACTGGGACTTGTCTGGCCAACCGGTATTCAAAGTCACCCTTGCCATCATGGTCTATAAGGAACCCGCCTTAACCCTCTCTGGTTCGGGTCGTGCATGGTTAAACCGGGTCAACCGTGTAATTAAACTAGGTTTTAAAAGTAGGGTATCACAGTATGTATCACTTTTTCTTTCTTTTTTTTTTTTATATGCTCTCTCTCTCTCTCTCTCTCTCTCTCTCTCTCTCTCTCTCTCTCTCTCTCTCTCCAATGTCTCACACAAATCTGGTTTTATGGCACGTTCTCTCTGTCTTTGTCTCTCTCTCCAGCTCTTATATTTTTCTTTTTCTTTTTATTTTTTTATTTTTTTTTTTTTTTTTTTTTTTTTTTTTTTTTTTTTTTTTTTTTTTTTTTTTTTTTTTTTTT
>NC_056558.1:7631579-7640840 GCF_013358625.1 Macadamia integrifolia | reverse complement strand
AAATAGCACACTAAAAATTATATTTCACTACATATGCGCTCATGTGTTTTTGCTAGTATATATATTAAAAATATTATATAATCAAAAGTAAAAGTCAAGGTTGGATCAAGCTGAATTGAGGCCTAAGCCCGATCTAACCTTGATCAAAGGGTAGAATTTTTCAACCATAATCCACCCTCAGGCTTTGATAGCCCAAGTCCTATTCGGATTCAAGACAAGTTCAGGTTGTCCTGGTCAAATTTACACCCTTAGGCACCACACCCACAGATAGAGTTCAAAGAATGATATGATGAATCACAGATTATTTACATCAAACTTGTGTAAGAAAAAGAGGTTATCAATATCATTAGCACATCAAATAAGATTGGATGAAAATTTACAATTTTGCGAAGACATAGTGCAAGGTTTAAGTTGAGAAGAAACAAATACTATACTCATTCCCATTGCTTCACCTCCCCGACCTCGCTTGCGCCCTTACACCTGCACCTCCAAACCCCCCCCCTTCCCGGGCAACACCCATTCCAGCCATGACACCAAAGGTCGCATGAGCAACCCATGCCTCATCAAGGAGATCAAACATCCCTCCCCGAGGCTCAAGATCGGGCACACAATGTCCCAGGCCTAGCACTGCCGGATCAGAACAGGTCGATCACACTTGTCCCGATCTAAATTCAAAAAGAATCTATCAAGCATAGCTACGATTCTTACAAAAAAAAAAAAAAAAGGGTGTTTCTCAGACAATCCATGTGGAGCATTAGTGGGTTATTCCATTTGAGGGAGTGGATTGACAATGGGGAGGGAATGGAGTGAGGGTTTAAGGATGCAACTGGTTTAAAACAATTTCTGTCGAAAGAGAGAAACTTTCTTGCTATTCTTCCATCGATTACACTTTCCCATTAATAAACCACCAAATTTACGAAACATATGAGATCGAAACCAGAGACAAATACAAATTTTTCAATTAAATCCACACTGACTATTGCCACTTTCTTCTACCCAAGACCAGCAATACCCAATGAAAAAAAAAAACCTAACCCTAACCTCCAAATCCATAAAGAGTCCTACCTTGCCTCTTAAGAGCATAAACCACATCCATAGCGGTCACGGTCTTCCTGCGAGCGTGCTCCGTGTAAGTAACCGCATCACGTATAACGTTCTCGAGGAAGATCTTAAGAACTCCTCTGGTTTCTTCATAGATCAATCCACTAATACGCTTCACACCTCCACGCCTCGCGAGACGACGAATTGCAGGCTTAGTGATTCCCTGAATATTATCTCTTAACACCTTACGATGCCTCTTCGCTCCCCCCTTTCCCAATCCCTTCCCTCCTTTGCCTCTCCCTGACATCTTCGCTTCCCTCTGAAGTAAAAGGCACTCTCTGCAACTCTTTCTCCCTCTCTCTCTTACCCTGGTTTTCGAATTCTTAGCTTCCTTGGTTGGGAGAACAGATTTATGTAGCTTTTACTATTCCAGGCCATTGAGTTTAGACTGTCAAATTGAGGCTCGATCCGCGTGGAGTGTTGAAATTGAGTTTCGTCCGTGCGATGAGAAATTGTGAGTTTTAATTGGTTCAGAGAACTGCGACAAGGATCAAAGACTGGATAAGAAGAGTCTCTCTTCTACCCAGCTGTCGGCTTTTCGAACTGGGTTGACCTTACCCTAATTACGAAATTGTCCCCCGCACAGTCCCACGCATGGTTAAAAAATTGGTGAATCGGATCGGGAATGAGTGAGGAGTGATCCCAATTTTCTGATGCTTTGAATAAGTGGTTTTTCAAATCAAATGACCGATTTTAAGGTTTTTGGAACTAATTTTGGCCGTTCGAGTCCATAAAATTGATAAGGGACCGACCCATCATTGATTTATATTTTTTAAATCCTACTCGCAAACTCCTATATGTATCATTTTTTTTGGTAAATCCTTTATACAAATTTTAAAAATGCTTTGTTAACGAGGATCCTTGTTCCCAACCTTTTCAACAACCCTGATTTAATGGAGAAAGTTTTCCCCTACAGCATAGTAAGGTTCACCATGCCATTCTATGGTTCACAAACCCTATAGGGTTTAAGTATATTTCCCAAATTAACCTTCTGATACCTTCTCATGCCCATCTAAAGCATGTGATCAAGGGATTCACCTTCATTGTGGTTTAAGAATAACTCGGTCCTAATTTAAAAGTTATACTTCCAATATGATATAAAGGCATATAAACCAGTAAACCCTACTCAGATGTTGACTTTCAAGTCTATCTCTAAACAACTTTTGCATACAAAAAAAGGATAATGTTCTCTACCACAATCTTTCTCTCTCTCCTCCCCCAATGTAAAATGACTTATATGGGCAGAGGAAGACAGATTGTGGGGGGCATTGATGGAGGCAGTGTCCCCTACAAAGGCACTCTCCATATGAAAAAGAGAAAATAGTTATAAAAATCTAAGGCATGGAAAAATTTAGGCATGCATAAACTTACATAGTATACATGTCAATATGGTAGTTATCAAATTGGGTAATGGTCTTTCCTCTTTCTTTTGGTACAGTCCTTGGATTCCGACCCTTCAGGATAGAATAATTCCTCTTATTGTCTGTTCAAACTTTATTATTAATAAGCTGGTGAATGAGAATGGTTGGGATGATTAGGCCTTCCACAATCTCATACCAACTAACATTGTGCATGAAATTTTAAAAATCCTGATTTCAATCAATCGGATTCTTGGTGGTGCACTCTCTCAAAAGATGGGCGTTTCTCAACTTGTTGCGCTGCAAAATTCTTAATTGCTTCTCAATACGCTCAGAAGGTAAGGGTTTCAACAAATAATTTCACCTCTTTTTCCTTTTATTGGTGGAAGTTGTTTTGGAAATTGCATATCCATCTTAAATTTAAGGTTTTTTTTTTTTTTTTTTTTTTTTTTTGCACACATTACTTAATGGTATTCTTGTCAGGATAATTATTGGGAAATGGTTAAATATTGACACTACTTGTGTGTTTTGTGGTAAGGAAGCTGAATCTATCCTAACCCCTTCCCTCCTTTGCCTCTCTCTCTCTCTCTCTCTCTCTCTCTCTCTCATGTGTTGTGTTTTCTTATGCAATCTAGGCTTTGTAGTCAAGGTGAATTACTTATAGCTTTGTTTCACGAGAACATATTGTTGGACTAGGGAGGGGTGGGCCCTTGACTGAAATAAGTATGAATCTTCTTGTGAGTTCTCCCAGCTTAAGGGAAGGTGGCTTTGGCCTCCAACTTCCTTTCTTTAAAGATGTTGATTGTGACGGTCCTTCAGATATTTGGACAGAGGTTCGACTACAGGAGTATGAATCTCAAGCTACTACTCCGGCGGGACTCCGACGGGACTTCGGCAGAGCTTCGGCTAGGGAAAGCTAAGGAAGGGCTAAGGCTTAAGTGAAACTTCGCAGAGCTTCGAATAGGGAAGGCTAAGGAAGGGCTAAGGCTTGAGCAGAACTTCGGCAGAGCTTTGGCTAAGGAAGGCTTAAAAAGGGCTAAGCTAGCAAATGCTAACCAAGGGCTAGAGGGACCAACTAGGAAAAAGGCTAGAAGAGGCCAACAAAGGCAAAAAGCAAGAAGGGATTAACTCACCCAAGGGAGGGGTAGGTATACCAACCAAGTGTCTTAGGTTGGTAAATAAGAGTCTATTTATAGATTTTCAGATCCCAAGGGGATGAAATTCAAAGCTTTTGTCTCATCTTGGCTCTCATTAGGTGAGAAAAATTCGCGAAGCCACCAAAGGTTCGTGGGGCAGCAGCTATTTTGCAGGGTCGTGAAGGAATATTCTAGATTCTAATTTGGTGATATATGTAGGTTCAGATTTCTAAGGGTAATTACCAGAGATTCGATGATCCTATCATTGGAATTGTGTTTTTGAGTACTATCCATTTGTATGGTCACTTTGGACTTGATTCCTTCATATATGTCATGTCATAATTAGATCCATTTTTTCCTCGAGTTTTAGGGTTTCTGGGCTTTTGGGGTGTGAAAGGGGTATTCTGGGGTTAGATCACCCTAGTCAATTGTCATATCTATTGATTGAAAGCAAATGGCCGCATCACGATCCATCAGTCATCATAGCCGAGGCAAGGTGACAAAATTGGATGCCTACAGAATATCCTTCTTTGGCCTAGGCCTGTGCCATAACCGAAGGTCAAAGAAAAGAACAACCACATTTTGTCACCTAGAGCATGTACTGCCGTCACTTTGCTTAAGGGTGACAGAGGTGCAAATGCAAAAAATAATATCTTTTAACTATGAAAAGTTTAGGATCTTTCCTAGGCCATCGATTGTAGGAAAGAAATGTGAGCCCTCTCAATCCTACAAAAGATGTTAGTACATATATAATTTGATTTCCCTAGCCTAGGTCACCTGGGATGGCTATTCTAGGGGTCTAGTCTAGGTCTCCTAGGACCATGGATTGGACATCTTGATTTTGGTTGTCTGGGACCGATTTGAATTGGCTTGGGCCTCCTAGGGTTGTAGGTGGTCATTCCTGAACCATCGATTTTGGGAAAAAAATTTGAGCCCTCTCAATCCTGCAAAAGATGTTAGCAAATATAGAATTGGATTTTCCTAATCTAGGTCACCTGGGACTGCTAGTCTAGGAGTCTGGTCTAAGTCTCCTGGGACCATAAGACCGGGTATCTTGATTTTGTTCACCTGGGACCAATTTTGAATGATCTTGGGCTCCTAGGTCAAAGTGGTCATAGTCTCCTTGGGACTATAGGACGGGGTATCTTGATTTTGGTTACCTGAGACCGGTTGTGAATGATCTTAGGCCACCTGGGATCATAAGGTGGTCATAGTCTCCCTGGAACCATAGGACCGGGTATCTTGATTTTGGTCACCTGGGGCCGATGCAATGGACATAGGGTGCCTAGGGTCGATGCAATGGATTTGGGCCCCCTGGGGCCAATGCAACGGAATTGGGCCCCCTAGGGCCAATGCAAAGGATTTGGGCTGCCTGGGGTCAATGCAATGGATTTGGGCCGCTTGGGGCTAGTGTGATAGATTTGGGCCGCCCAGGGTCAATGCAATGGATTTGGGCCGCCTGGGGCCAGGCAACCAAATTTTGACATTGTGATTATTTAATTTTGAAATTTTAAAATTGATTTTTGATTTTTGAATGGAAAACTGTTTCCTTTAAGACAGTCAGATTGTGCGGAGTTATGATACCAATCACCCGAGGATCGAGCGAGACGATCGCCAGGTTTCCCATTTTAGGTGATCGTGGATGGAATATTCTTGCTTGCGGGGCCATGGGTTTTTTATGGGGCTGCAACCAATTTCGCAGGGCCACAATCTTTGCGAGGCCATGAGAAATGGGCCTCTCTATAAAATGAGTGGTCCCCTCCCTCATTGACTCATTCTAACTGTCGCTTTCAGTGATATTTCGTTGGTTTCTCAGAGTCTTTTTAGGTCTTTCTGGTCTATGGTCTGAGTCATGGCTGAGAGAGGGAGGAAGAGGAACCACAATTTGGCAGTTGAGGGAGTAAAGGGGCCCACCTTTTGGTACTTAGGGCATACGCTTCAAGGCACGTATAGTCACATATGCAACTTTGCATGGGATATGTGGGTAAATCATTCTCAACTCTTTGCTATCACTTTTTCGTTTTCAATCTTTTCCTTTATTAACTTTTTTGTTTTTTATTTTTTATTTTTAGGTGCCTCCTAAGGGTGTTGTCCCAAACCTAGATGGATACAATTTTCCAAACAAGGTTTGGGAATGATTTCAAATCCTTACCCCAGGAATGAAGCATTGAATCAACAACACTTGCTTGTGTCACCTGGTTGATCTGAAGACCAAAAAGATGGATACAGAGTTGATGAAGGCGATCATCAAGCGGTGGTGGCCGAGCACTCATTCCTTCCATTTCCCTATTGGTGAGGTCACTATCACCCCATTGTGTTTTTATTCCCCTACTAGAGTTCCATTCAGAGATAGACTCATCACCATACCTGATTCCTTGGATTCGGATGGGTTCTTTAAGCTTACGGGCATTAGGACCACCCAGAAGATAATTGCTCTAGTGGACATCTTCGATCGTTGGTGGGATGCCTCTCATAGACCCTTGGATCCCATTAAGACTCTCCAACTATTTTACTCCTTCCTTCTGTATGCTTCTGGGCAGTGCCTGTTCTGCAACTTCAGGGGCATGATCGACATCTGCATGGCGCAATTGTTCTAGAACATAGAGGCGGTTGATTAGTATGATTGAGGTGGAACGGCGTATTCATATCTGCTGTGAGTCTTAGATCACTTGGCCTATAGGGATCTTGGCATCTGTGGCACGGGCTACATCATCAAGGTATTCTTTTATCCCTGTACATCTTCTTCCTTTTCTTGAGTGTGTATGTTTATTGATCTGGTGTCTTGCTTTCCCAAAATAGCCCTAGATTTATGAGCAGTTGGGGTTCATGTGTTCGTACTTGTGTGACCTTGACGAGCTATTCTTCCCAGCAACCAAGGGATGGGGGCACAGCCGTGTTCTGAAGGGGCAACCCATCACCCCAAGGGGTTATACCACTCGTTCTTTGTTAAACACCATAGTGATGGCAAGTCTTGCTCACTTCCCTTGTTTCATCATTGGCTCTATACCGTGGTCACTTTCCTACTTGTGTAGGTTGACTGGAGGCCCTTCTAGAGGATTGAGTTTCCCGATGAGGCATAGTTGAAGCAAGCCATAGACTTAACTCAAAGGAGAGTGTTGTTCTGAGGTCCTAAGGGCCAGGCCTGGTATCTGGGGGAGAGGTTCACTGCCTAGTGGTTGGGTGCCGAGTGGCGCATTGTTCCTTATCTTCCTCCTCCTACCATGCAATTCCAAGAGGATATCCCTGAGGGTGAGGCCTAGCAGCTAGCCGAGGGGGTATGGATGACAATTTTTGGGACTTGACGGGAAACTATGATACCTTTTTAGAGGCGGAGATGGTCTACGTCCCTCTGACTTCAGAGGGCCCCAGGTATATACTCCCCTTTACTACTTTCATGTCTCTTTGGATCTTCTTTCTTTCTTATTTCTGTTGATGTCCCTGTAGTTGAGGACATGCCCCATGGTTCCTCTGCTGCTTGGTCATAGCTAGATGTTGTTGGTTCCTTTGCTGCTGAGTCGTCATCTGCTGTGGGTAGGCCTTCTCACAATATGGCCACCTCGCCATTTTCGGGGTTCCTAGGTTGGTTCTACCTTGATGGGGCCAACCCCATCTTTCTGAGGGTGCTGCAGAGGAGGTTAGATCAGGATGCTTCTCTTGGTCTCCCCATAGCATATGACTATGTAAGTCCCAGTCACTCCCCCACTTTTTTTGTTGTTGACATGATTCTCCTCAGGTGTCCCCGAAGGCATATGCTGAGATTTGGCACATGCACCAGGGTCTGTGTGTGGAGTCGTTCACAAAGACAGGGCAGACACAAACTATGGTACCTTTTCCTCTTTTATGCCTGATTCTTCCCTATTGACGCTTTTCATTCTAATTGCTTCTTTATGTCTTCCAAGGGGAATAGATTGCCAATCTCAAGAGGCAATTACTAGAGTTGTAGTTGCAGTGTGATGCTGCGGTCACAGATGTGATGGGGCGAACTCTTAGGAACATATAGATTCTTTTTCTTTTTCTTCTTCCCCCCCCCCCTCTTTTTCTTGTTATCCTTCTTGTGATCTTTGTTTATTTTTTCATCTTATGTTGTAATGCCAATCTTGGAACTTATATTTTGAAATGAAAACTTAATTTCAGGGATCAAAATCTCTCTTCCCTCTCTTTTTTCTTTGTTTTGTATTTTAAGGGTTTAAATTACAGAACATGACTAATTCCACATCCCAAGGTTCCATTAGAATAACTGAAACAACACTAAAGCCCAAATATCACTTTATTAAATAATTCAGTGAATTACATCAAAGTGGGAAATGGTCTTCTTAACCTTGAGACCAAAGATAGGAAAGATAGGCTACAACTTGGGGGGACAATTCTTGGGGTGGATAGAAGTTCACCAATTCCTCTGTATCTCCTGACTTTAGTCCATACTACCGACTGATATAAGTTGGCAAATAAAACGATGTGTGGGTCAAACCCATCAACCTGACATAGTTGCATCCCATTTAGAGGCTCGACCAGTTTTAGCATTTCAAGTAACCAAAGTTGAAAGATAGCAAGACTCCCTTGATAATGATCGGTCCCAAATTTGTGGCTATGGCTTATGTCATCAAACCCCTTGAGTGTTTCTGCAAGAATTGTGGGGACGATGTCACCTCCTTCCTTCAACTATTTTACTACCTCTAATAGGACAGGTGGTGCCCCACGTCCTGGAGTTTGATGAACATAACGGGCCATCATACAAAATAGATATGCATCCTGTGACCTTTGCTGGTGGATTCCTCCCAATGACAAGTATTTGGTGAAGATCCTTGCTACCTTTAAAATGTCGATCTTCCCATATCTGAGAAAATGCTTAATCTCTTCTTTCCCCCATTCGAAGAATCTTTGGATTTCTTCCGAATAGTCCTTCTTCAAAGAGGGCTGAACTAGCCTCCCTTTCGGTGGAGACAACATACAAGCCCGAAATTCCTCTAAGGTTAGATAAATCTCGACCTTTTCGAATCAAAATATATGGAGGTCGGCATCTCAATGTCGGGATGCCTGAAGAAGTAAGTGGTGATGTAGCTCTATGCACCCAATTCGGATAAGTACCTGTGTGTTAAGGGATTTTAGTAGCCCTAGTGCCTCAACACTTATGTCCAAAGTCCAATTCCTCAATGTTGCATTCAAAGAGTCCATGGTCTTTTCTTGCAGCCATCACAAACAAGGGAAGAGATGACTTTCAAAACATTTACTCATTAGCTATCAATACAACCAAACTTTTACCACTGTTGCATCAATTTTTTTTATTTTTTGGACCAATCAAGGGTGGAGAATGAATTGGCCTTGATTACTAGTGTCAGGTGGTGATCTTTGGGAGATGAAATTCTGGATAGGAATTTGAAGGAACAGGGGAATGACGAATATGATGAACTTTAGGTACCTTGATCATTAATTTGGGAACCTTCCAATTACTCGAAGGCTATTGAGACCGCATTTGCACATTTTAAGTTACCTACATATCCCTTGAGAAATAAATTAGAAAAAAAAAAAGGAAAGAAAATAAACAAACATAGGAAATTTCTCAAAATTTATTTCTCTCTTCTCTCTCCTCCACCTTAGCACTTTTGGTCTCAAAAGATCTCACAATCAATTGTGGGTTTCTCTCTTTTAGGAAAGAGAAATTTGTCACC
>NC_056558.1:7553968-7626366 GCF_013358625.1 Macadamia integrifolia | reverse complement strand
TCAACCACCTGTTTGGACTGAACCTTTTGAACTGATGTGTGATGCTTCAGATTTTGCCATAGGAGCAGTTTTAGGTCAAAGGATTAATAAGTTACCCACTGTCATTTACTATGCTAGTAGGACCTTAAATGATGCACAACTCAATTATACAACCACTGAAAAAGAATTTTTAGCTGTTGTGTTTGCATCAGAAAAGTTTCGGTCTTATTTAGTTGGCTCACATGTGGTGGTGTATACTGATCATTCTGCCCTCAGATACCTAGTTCAGAAGAAGGATGCCAAAGCCTGTCTCATTAGGTGGGTTTTACTTTTGCAAGAGTTTGATTTCGAAATTAGGGATAAGAAAGGAGTTGAAAACCTAGTTGCAGATCATTTATCCCGGCTTCCCAATTCCTTGACTGTTGATTCTCCAGTCAACGAGAACTTTCCAGATGAACAATTATTTGCAATGTCCAGTGAACCATGGTTTGCTGACATTGTCAACTTCTTAGTTTCAGGTGTGACTCCGGATCACTGGTCCACTCAAAATAAGTATAGGTTTCATTCCCAAGTTAAACACTTTTTCTGGGATGATCCTTATTTGTTTAAGATATGTCTTGATCAGATTATCTGACGATGTGTTCCTGATCAGGAGCAACATTCTATTCTCTCTTTTTGTCATGATCATGCATGTGGTGGACACTTTGGACCTAAGAAGACTGCCGCAAAGGTTCTCCAATGCGGATTTTATTGGCCCACTCTTTTTAGAGATGCTTTTGATTTTTGCAAGGCTTGCCCTGCCTGCCAGTCTTTTGGCCGTATCAATAAAAGGAACATGATGCCCCTCAACCCTATTTTGGTAGTTGAGATCTTTGATGTATGGGGCATCGATTTTATGGGACCATTCCCTAATTCTTTTGGGAATTTGTACATACTTTTGGCCGTTGATTATGTTTCTAAATGGATAGAGGCCATACCTTGTAAAACTAATGACCACAAAGTGGTGGTCCAGTTTCTCAAAGAGAACATTTTTTCCCGCTTTGGTGCACCACGTGCAATAATTAGTGATAGGGGTACTCATTTTTGTAATCGGCCTTTTGAGGCCTTAATGAAAAAGTATGGGATCACCCATAAGTTATCTACCCCTTATCACCCTCAAACTAGTGGCCAAGTGGAGGTGTCTAATAGGCAGATCAAACAAATCTTGGAGAAAACTGTTAATCCCAACCGTAAGGATTGGTCCCTTAGGCTCATTGATGCCTTGTGGGCCCATCGGACTGCATTCAAGACTGACCTTGGCCAGTCTCCCTACGTTTGGTGTATGGGAAAGCTTGTCACTTACCAGTTGAGTTAGAGCATAAGGCCTTTTGGGCCATCAAGAAGCTCAACTTTGATTTGTCTGATGCGGGAATTCACCGTAGGCTCCAACTATCTGAGTTGGAGGAACTTAGGAATGATGCCTATGAAAGTTCTAAGATTTACAAGGAAAAGACCAAAGCTTTCCATGATAAACACATTCTGCGTAAATCTTTTACAATTGGTGATAAGGTCTTATTGTACAACTCTCGATTGCATTTTTTTCCTGGTAAACTTAGATCCCGATGGGATGGCCCATTTATTGTCCATAATGTATATCCTCATGGGGCTGTGGAGATTTTGAACCCAGGAACAGGGGTAATTTCGAAGGTTAATGGTCAGCGTTTGAAACCGTTCCTCGAGTTTCCTAATACTAGTAGTGAAGAGGTCATGGATCTCCATGAACCTCTTTACACTGATGACTAACTTTTAATCAGGTATGACCCCTTGCATTGTCTTTGCTTTTAATTCTTTCCATGCATTGAGGACATTGCATGACTTAAGTGTGGGGGAGGGAAATCAGTTTTTGCTTTTTTCACTTTGTTTTGTTTGTTTTTCTTTTTATTTTTGAGCTTGCTAAGGATGAAGTCCTACTTTGGCTTTTGGCTAATGATCATACCATTCGGTTGCTTGATGTATGAAAATAAAAGTTTTGACTAAGTTACCCATTTTGAACGTATAAAACCCTATTGAGAAGAAAGAAACAAGCATGTGCCTTGAGATGGGACTTTCTTTTGAAAATAAGAGACCCTTGTTTTATGGTGATGGACCATATGTAAGTCTGTGGGTTCCTTGTACTTTTGATTTGGAGTTGAGACCTTCTTTTTAATTTGGCATGGGTTGACAAATGCACAATTTTAAATGAAATGTGAAATGTGGTATAAAGAAGAATAAGAGTTGATTCCTTTGGAACTAGACAGGGCATTGCGCATCAGGAAGCGTGGTGTCTTGATCGAAATTCCTTGGGAGGAAACTTCTGAAGTAACTCTAGCATCACTGCCTTTGTGGACATATGCAAAAAATCGAAGCTACATAGTAACTTGGGTGTCTGGTGTTTGCTCCACCATGTCATTCAGGTCAAAAGTAGTGGAGTAGAATAGAGTTTATTAAGCAGAAAAAAAAGAGAAAAAAATGTGCAAATGTCATTATTGCTTGGTAACATGTTTGGTCAAAAACACTCCAACGCCTTAGTCATTGGTTCCCTATTTCTTCACAAGTGGTTTTGCCCTAAGATAAGGATGTTTTGGAAGAGATGAGGTGAGTTCCAAATTAAGAAATATGCTAGTGCCTGGAATTGATAAAGGGTAATAAAAGTTCAAGTGTGGGGGTCCCTTGTAAGAGAAATTATCTTTGCTTTGGATCGGTATGAGCCTTACCTTTAGCCAAAGTTGGGATTTATTTATTCTGAATTTTGGGTGTATATTCACTGCAAACACCCACGAGACACAACTCGTCCACTAGGGGTGACCTAGGGGTTTAAAGGCTTGTTGCACATGCTAAGTGCAACCGTGATTCCTACGAAAGTGAGTTAGGTTTTTTTGTCTTCATTCTTTTTCTTTTTGTTTTGCTCGAGGACTAGCAAAGTCTAAGTGTGGGGGAATTCTGATGAGCACATTTATGTGTGAAATCTAGGGTAGTAAAACATGCATTTTACATATTTAGAATGGAGCTACCTTGGGTTTTACTCTCTTTTTGCAGGTTTTATATTTTCAAGGCCTTAAGGACTATCGGATACTATATCTTCAATTTTACACGTAAAGAGGTCCTATTTCTTTTCATGGTTGCGAAGAGGACGAAATTCTGAGCAAGATGGACGTGTTCAATTAAAAGTACACATTCGTTTGGTCACCCGTACAAATGATTATTCTTTTTCGGGTCAGAAAAAGAATAATGGATCAGAACTGAACCGAGATGCAGAACCAGCCCGTTTGCAATTGTCCCAGAGGTACAAGGAATATTTCAAATGCCAACAAGGATCGATGGACCACATCCTTAAGTGATTAAAGATTTGTTTTTGGTAACAACAACTACCTAGCTTAGTTGGTGAGCTATGGTGTACAAAATTCTCTTGCTCACCAAGAGGTCTCAAGTTCGAATCTTATAGTTGTTTTTTTTAGAAGATTTTGTTGAAGATTTCCTGCTTTTCACTCACTTAAAGCACTAAGGGCATGGAGGGGATTTCCACATCAAATTAGAAGCAAGGAAAATCGTGGAAGCAAGAAGAGAAGAAAATAAAAAAAGGAAAGGAAAATCATGGAAGCAAGAAGAGAAGAAAAAAAAGGGAGAACCAAAGATTGTCCAAATCTTCTCTCTCCTCCACATCATCACCAAAATATTGTCCAAATCACACAAAGAAGAAGAAAATCGTCCCTAGGAGAGACAAAAAGAAGAAAAATAAATTAGAAAAAAAAAGGAAAGAAAATAAGCAAAAAAAAATTATAGGAAATTTATTTCTCTCTTCTCTCTCCTCCACCTTAGCACTTTTGGACTCAAAAGATCTCACAATCAATTGTGGGTTTCTCTCTTTTAGGAAATAAAAAATTGTTACCCTACCTCTCCATTCCCTATAAATATAACTCATGTAAGAGGAGGGGAAACAATTCATTCTTCTTCTAGTTTTCTTTAGTTGCTCTCTCTCTTCCTCTTTCTCTCTTTAGTTTTAGTTCTTCTCTATTTTTGCTTTAATCACTTTTGTAATAGTTTTTTTTATTTCAATTAATGCAAGTACTCTTTTATTTTTATTCAGCCTTTTTATGTTTATGATTTATGCAATTGAGTTGTAATTTTTTAAGTTATAGTTCTAGGCTTAGATCTAGGTGACAAGATCACGAGCCGTGGAGCAATTTTTTTTTTCAAGTTCAAGCATTGATTCAAGTAAGTAGGCTCCTTCAGTAGTCTTCTCTCCCCCCTCTCATTCCCTCTTCTGACTACCATTTCTTTCTTAATTTAGGATTTTTATTTTCAGTCATTACATTATTGCTATCCCTTTCCCCCAAGGTTCATGGCTAAGTGTATGTGTTGGCTTTGCCCCTCCTAGCCATAGAACCATCAATTTATTGCTTTTATTTTAATTGTCTCCCTTTCCCTAAAGCCAAGTAGAGAAACCCTTGTAAGAGTGACTCTCTGGTCAAGTAGGGAAGCTCATATTATGATGCATCCCTCGGGCTAAGTAGAGAAACCTACTTGTGAGTCTCTCTCTAGCTTTATCCCCTTTCTTTTACTTTATTTTTATTTCAGCTTTTATTTTTTCCTTTATTATTATTTTTTTTAATTACGTGGGTTGTTTATTTTCAGTTATTTATTTATTTAATTTTAATTGCGTGGCTTGCGTCTTTAAATTCTTAGATGACGAATGGTTAGGACGTTATTTTTAGGACGGTAATTAGAATTAGATCACAATCATTAATCGGTTCACTTTCGCATTATTAAAAGAAATAAAAAATAAAGTGGCTGCTCTCCCTGTGTTCGACCCGTAGCTACACTGATCCGTACGCTTGCGGTTACATTTTAAATCTCAAACACAACACAAAACATAGAAATGGAAAAATTTACTAAAACCCACATTCCCACTTGTCAAAACTATAAATTGGGTGAGAGGTTTAGTGTAAGAGATCCATCCTAGCAAGATTGATAGATCAATTTGAATCCATGAACTCTTCCTAGTGAAATCACCAATTTGGGTAACTAAACCCTAGAAATGGTGTGTTTTGCCAAAACCCTTTATACCCCACAATTCAAACCCAAAATTGGGTTGGGAAAAATGAAATTAAAAATAGGTATAGTGGATTGGGGTGATCGCATAAGCCATTAGTGGTCACCACATAAACTGTCAATCGAAATTCCCTAATTTAACTTAGTCGCTATTGGAACTTTGGGAAATTTGGGTGCATTGTTTAGACCTATCTTAACCTATTAATTACATTTAATCTAAGCCAATTAAGGTGGGAGAATATCCCCCACATCTAAATTGGCCCTATAGTCATAAAACCCCCATATTTGAGAATGATTTCAAAGAAAAGGGGAGTAGGAAATGAAAATAGAACATGTGCCTAGGGTCTCATTTCCTTATGGATGGAATTGTTTTCTTAAAAACCTTATGTATCCTAGGAGTAAAACCAAGAAGTGACCGGTCAACGAGGCACGAGGTCATTGATTATCCATTGACACTTGAGATTCGAGGTGAGGGGATTTTGTATAACTTTTATGGAATGTTTACATCATTTGCATATGGGGATAATCATATCACTTTACATATTAAAATCTTATTTCTTGTGGTGAATGTTGATGTGGCACGATGATATGAGTTGTGACTGAGTTTTGTGAACTATTTTAAAGAATCTATACAACATGTTATCTATATGTGTGATCATAAATTGTGCTTTATGAACTTGTTACTATTTGAGAACTTGAATGTGTATGTTGGTGTGGCTGTTGATTTATGGGGTGCAGTATGGCAGAGGTTGTGGGCCATTCCGGTTACTTAGGTTGTGGGAGATTCTGATACTGCATGTCATAAATTGAGACTGTGTGTGGTCATGCTTGTGGGTGCAGTATGGCCAAGGTTGTGGGCCACTCCGGTTACCGTGGTTGTGGGAGATTCCGATACTGCATTCTTGAGCATGATCGCTTTGTAATTATGATTCATATCATAATAGATTGCATTGGGCTAGGAAAAATAACCCAGAGCTAGCTTGTCCGAGGTTGTGGGAGATTCCAGTTATCGAGGTTGTGAGAGATTCCGGTACTGCATGGTCATAAACTGAGACCATATGTGATCATGCTTGTGGGTGAAGCATGCCCGAGGTTGTGGGTCATTTCGGTACTGAATTCCCAAGTATGATCACCTTATAATTTTGACGTGAAATGAATCATGCTAGATTTCATTAGGCTTGGAAACTAACCCGGGTGCAGCATGTCCGAGGTTATGGGAGATTCTGGTTACCGAGGTTGTGGGAGATTCCGGTACTGCTACCTATAAACTAAGGGAGTGTATGGTCATGCTCATGGGTGTATTATGGCCAAGGTTGTGGGTCATTCTGGTTACTGAGGTTATGGGTCATTCTGGTACTGCATTCTCAAGTATGATCTGTCACACCCCACTCCCGGCAGGCCCAACTTATCATTAGGAATACCGGCAGTGTGAGTAAGACAAATACCTATTTTACAAATCTACCAGGATCTCTAATGGCAGTACCTTAACATTTTCACAATCTCACATCACAAACCAATAGAAGCAGCGGAATCAGAGTATAGTAGTAGAATTTATAAATAAATGGGGAAACATCTAATGGTAATATAATAGCAATAACCTAGTTATTCTATTACATTCATCCATGACATATACTATAATCTCAAGATATTATACACTCCACAACTATATCCAAAAGTATCAAAAGAGGATATACAACCTCACGGTGCAGCGTAAGCACAGTGATCGCAAGCACAGTCCTGATCGTACTCCTCTACTTCGGGCATCCACCAGTCTCTCACACCATACTCCGACCCAAGGGATAATGGATCACCTGCCATCGACACCATGATATCTGCATCGTCATCTAAAAAGGAGTGTATACGTGGAGTGAGCTTTCCAACTCGCACAGTGAGGGGTGGGGTCAAGCACATCCAAGCAAGTCAATAGCAGCAATATTTATGATGCATGATTGCAGAAATTAAACATATAGTCCATGATGCTTGTGATGCAGTTCATTTGTTTATTATCCACCTAACAATATAAATTAAGTCTGGTAAATACTACTATGGCGCATTAGGCGGTATCCCATGTCAAAAAAACGACATTGACTACGCAGTGATACAAACCCTAGCCATGATTAAAAGCCTGCTGGTCCCCGTATGTGTCCATGGGTCACCCAGCAAATCCCTGATAACCCCCTCTTGGCAGTCACGGCATCGATAACACATCGGCCACGCCGGACAGGTTCCCATCTCTGGCAACAATTACATCGTACCGTGGGAGTGGCACTTCGGGAAGGCTCATCAAATATACCATAATGGGTTATCCAACACCTCAACCCTTGTTGGCAAGGGTGTGTAGCATAGGGAGTGATACCTAACCACAAATATACTACATGCCTTCATAATGATACAGTTAGTATGGATTACACAATATCGGAGAGACCTCGGCCACAAAGTGTAACCCATCTCCAAATACAATCTCGGGTACACGACACCAGAGAGACCTTGGCCACAAAGTGAAACCTGATACTGTTTACCTAATCTATCATGCAATAGCAGTTGAGTATGGACTACGCAACATTGGCAAGACCTCGGTCACGAAGCGTAACCATTTCCAAATGTAGTCCCAGGATACATGATACCAGCGAGACCTTGGCCACAAAGTGTATCCTGTGACTACAACTAACTCTAATGCACATAATCATTGTATGAATGCAACATACATATGGCAATCACGGCATCAGTACCACCTCAGTCAGGCCAGATTTTGTCTCACACACACACACATCCAAACACATGGCGATTACGGTACTGGTACCACCTCGGCCACACCGGATCCCATCATACATTTTCATATAATTCATATCATGATCGTAAAGTGAAAATTTCAATTAAACATATAATTCTAAGCATGTGAGAAATTAAATAATTAATAAACATTTAACAAAATAAACAGAGTCCATCCCCCACCTATTTTACGATTGGTCATGTGTTCAAGTACGACCACCGATCGATCAATTCAATTCTGGCTTTGGGCAAGTGCGCATCACTGTCCTAGACACAAGGGAATCATACATCAGTACATATCAAAAACATCAGGAGGGACCCACACAGGACACCCCCAAAGTGTACAGACATTGTCTCCCAGTGACAGTAATGTCACTAGAAACAACCATCTGAAATAGGGCATTTCCACCGAAAATAGGGCATTTCCACCAAAAATATCAGACCTGTTTCTAGTGGAGGTAATAGAGATCATGTAAAGATCACATGTTCATTGGAAATATGCCACCGAAAATAGACCTAGTGGATCTAGTGGGCTGTTTCTGGTGAAGGTACAAGGTAGTCCAACCAATTTGGGGCTTTCCGGCTCGGGCCCGGTTACTGGGATTTGTTCCATGGAGTTTGTAGGGGATATCCCTAGCATCATTCTAAGCCAAGAAAATTCCAATTCCACCGAGCCGTTTGGGAGATACGTTGATTGAATGATCGAAACCCTAGTTGGTCTTTTGGCATTACATGTTGTCGGAGATCACCTGGCTTGTTTCGAGCTCGACAACAACACCGGGAGGGTAGGACACCCATATTACAACCCTAACATGGTGTGTACACCAAGATTCCATCCATCCATAGCTTTGTCTAGGTCAAAATGAAGAGAGAGTAGTATGGGAGGTTGTATTTACCTCCAACAGCGATTCCGACAACAAGGTGGCAGCCGACACCAAGGTAAACCTTCAATCCCCTTATTCTTCCTCTTTTTCCTCCTTCCTCTCCTCCTTCTCTCCTCTCCTACGTTGGGCACAAGGGAAATGAGGATTCATTTCCTCATTTCTCAACTTATAACTTAAGTTGGGCCTTAGGGTCCGTTTGGTTTGGGCCTCTTTTGAACCAATAGCTTTAAAATGAGTTTCGGGGCATGAGGTCCTACACATTTAGGTCCATAAGGTGTTCACATCAAGAGAAAAGTGTGGAGGATGATTTGGGATCATCCAGAACCATTTACGATGTGAGTGGCAGGACCCACGGGTATCAGAACCTCGACAGCAGCCTGTGGACCCACCAGAAACTGGCACCGGCTTCATGCCCAGGATGCTTCCGGTGGCTTGTTTCCAATGGTCAAGACTGCTTGCTGTCTTGATAGCTTGCTGTCCTATGGTTGGTCTCACACAGGTGGTTGCCCTCGGACATGCCCAAGGCTTTTCGGTAATTATGATGTGTGCTGGAAATCAAGTGTGGAGAGTCGGGTCACTTACCGTATGGGATTGGAAGGTCTAAATCCCTTCTAGCTAGATAGGCATGAAATGCACGAACATATGGGGTCATCTCTACCCCTTCGGTAATGCACAGCCACAAGCAAAAACCCGATCTTACTTTTGATCTCTGATCCGAGGCCTATCACAACAGTTAAAATTTGATCGGATTAGGGTACAGGTGTAACATCCCCCCCACCTTACAAGAATTTCATCCTCGAAATTGAACGTACCTGGTAAATCAAACAATCCAGGATACTGCTTTATCATTTCATCTTCTCGCTCCCAGGATGCTTCCTATTTGGGGTGATTCATCCACTTCACTTTGACGAAGGAAATGGTGCACTTGCAAAGAACATGGTTCTTCTGATCAACAATCTTCTTCGGATACTCCACATAGGCAAAGTTCTCATCCAACTCATGGGGTATGTAAGTCAAGACGTGAGTCAGGTCAGAAATGTACCTCCTCAACATAGATACATGGAAGACATCATATGTACCTTCTAACTCTGGCAACAAAGCTATCCAGTAAGCTACCAGTCCGATCCTCTCCAATACATCATACGGTCCCATAAACCTTAGACTAAGCTTTCTCTTCTTGCCGAACCGCATCACTCCTTTAAGTGGGGAGATCTGTAAGAACACCTTGTCTCCAATACCAAACTCTAGATGTTTCCTCCTAACATTTGCATAGCTTTTCTGCCTAGATTGAGCTGCCTTGATCCTTTCTCTGATCACCTTCACCTTCTCACTAGTAGCCTGTATCAAATCTGGACCCAAAATATGCCGCTCACCAACCTCATCCCAATAGAGTGGAGTCCAGCACTTCCTGCCATACTATGCCTCGAATGGGGACATACCGATGGTGGCCTTATAACTGTTGTTGTAGAAGAACTCAACAAGGGAAATGTGCTCACCCCAACTATAATTCATATCCAAGGCACATGCTCGAAGTAGGTCCTCCAATGTCTAAATAGTCCTCTCCGACTGACCATCGGTCTGAGGGTGAAAGGCAGTGCTGAAAGCCAATTGTGCACCCATGGCCTTCTGCACACAGGTCCAGAACTTGGAAGTGAACCTGGCATCTCGATCAGAGATGATACTAACTGGTACACCATGCAACCTGATGAGGTTATCAACATACAACTTGGCCAACTTGTCCATAGAAAATGTAATCTTGATTGGGATAAAGTGAGCTGCCATGGTTAAACGGTCCACAACTACCCAAATGGCATCCATACCCTTCTGTGTACGAGGTAGGCCCGTGACAAAGTCCATGGTAATATTCTCCCATTTCCACTCCGGAATAGGCAGGGACTGCAATAACCCATGAGGCCTTTGTCTCTCAGCCTTGACTTGCTGGCATGTGAGGCATCTAGACACATGCATGGCCACATCATTCTTCATTCCTCTCCACCAGTAGGAGCCTTTGAGGTCCTTGAACATTTTAGTGCTGCCAGGGTGAATGGAGTGTGGAGAGCTATATGTCTCTCTCAAAATTGTGTCTCTCAAATCACCATCATTGGGTACACACAATCTCCCTTTGAACTTGAGAATCCCACTTTTGGTCGCCAAGAAATCTGGGTCCTTTTGGGTTCCTTCCTAGCATTCTACTATTAGCTTCAGCAACTCTACATCAGTAACCTGAGCTGCAGTGATCCAATCCACTAGACTAGGTTGCATCACCAATGCCGATAGTGACAAGGTGACACCCTCTACTAATAATTCCAAGTCTACTTTCCTGGCCTCCTCTAGGAGATACCCATTAGTGGTCAGTGATGCAAGAGTCAGTGACTGGGATTTCCGACTAAGTGCATCAGCTACCACACTCTGCCTCATGTTGAGCTCCTTTTGGGTGAAGAAGTACTTGAGGCTCTTATGGTCACTGAAGATCTCACTCTTCTCACCATACAGGTCGTGTCTTCAGATTTT
The DNA here is from genome assembly GCF_013358625.1 of Macadamia integrifolia. NCBI lineage: Eukaryota > Viridiplantae > Streptophyta > Magnoliopsida > Proteales > Proteaceae > Macadamia > Macadamia integrifolia. The sequence goes on along the minus strand of NC_056558.1, from coordinate 7,615,156 downwards.
TAGTGCAAAAATCACAGTTGCCAACTCCAAATCATGGGTGGGGTAGTTCGTCTCATAATCCTTCAACTAACGGGATGCATACACAATGACTTTCCTGTGCTGCATCAATACACAACCCAATCCCAGCTTGGAGGCATCACTATAAACAACCATACCACCTGTACTGGTTGGAATAGTGAAGCTGATACCAACTTTTAACTTATTACTTTGAAGCTTCTCTCATAAGCATTAGACCACTCAAATTTTACACCCTTCCGTGTGAGTTGGGTCATTGGAGTAGCAATGCAGGAGAAGTTCTTGATAAACCTCTTGTAGTATCCGGCCAATCCCAGAAAACTACGTATGTCTGCTACACTCTTGGGAGTCTCCCATTCTAGAACTGCCTTCACCTTGCCTAGGTCAACATCTATACCCTTGGCCAAAACAATGTGGCCTAGGAATGCCACTTGTGACAGCCAAAACTCGTACTTGCTGAATTTGGCATAGAGTTGCTTCTCTCTCAGCCGTTGCAGTACTAACCTTTGGTGAACAACATGTTCCTCTGCACTCTTGGAGTAAACCAAAATGTCATCAATGAATACTATCACAAACTTGTCTAAGACATCCTGGAATACCCGGTTCATCAAATCCATAAATGCAACCAGTGCATTGGTCAACCCGAATGACATCACCAAGATTTCATAATGTCAATACCTTGATCTAAAGGCTGTCTTACTGATATCACTATCCTTGATCTTGAGTTGGTGGTATCATCGATCTAAGGTCGATCTTGGAGAACACCTTGGCACCCTGCAATTGATCAAATAAATCATCTATCCTTGGAAAAGGATACCGATTCTTAATGGTTAGCTTATTAAGCTCCCAGTAATCGATGCACAGTCTCATACTTCCGTCTTTCTTCTTGACAAACAATACCGGTGCTCCCCATGGAGGCACACTAGGTTTAGTGAATCCCTTCTTCAGAAGGTCCTGAAGTTGCACTTATAATTCCTTCAATTCCATGGGGGCCTTGCGGTAAGGGGATTTTGACACTGGTGTCGAGCCAGGGAGTAGGTCTATAGCAAATTCCGTCTCTCGATCAGGTGGTAAGCCTGTCAAGTCATCCAGGAATACATTGAGAAATTCCCTCATCACATCTAGCTTGGTCAATGGCCTAATCTCTACCTCAGTATCCATCACAGATGCTAAGTAGCCTTGACATCCCTTATCCAGTAGCTTCTTCATCTGGAGTGCGGATATGATAACTTTCTTGGGTTTCTTAGGCTTATCCCCTTGGAACACAAACTCATCATCATCACGAGGTCTGAAAATGATAGCCTTCTCTGCACATAGCACACTAGCTCTGTATGCAGACAACCAGTCCATTCCCAAAATCACGTCAAAATTGGTCATTTCCAACTTGATCAAGTGAGCCTTCAATTCATGATCACCTATAGTCAATGGGAAAGGCTCATAAACATAGTTCAAACCCACTACATCTCCTGTAGGGGTGCTCACAGCATTGAGTCAATCCCTTAGGTGGAATTCTCACCTTCTTCGCAAACGTTGGTGACACGAATGAATGCGAGGCTCCTGAGTCAAATAACACATGTGCAAGCAATAATGATATCAATAATGTACCTATCACTACACCGGGTGCAGCCTTAGCATCTTCTGCAGTCATAGCAAACACTCTGCCCTGTGGTCTCTGGCCCTATAGGGGCTGTTGCTAGTCTAGGGGCTAAATATGTCTGCTGGGGTGTAGGTGGCATAGTATAGGGTGCATCACCTGGCCTTCGGTGGGGGCATGTCCTCAACATGTGAATCGATTGATCACAATGAACGCATCTCGGGCTCGATCCCGAAGATTGAGATACAACACTAGACCGAGAGGGCTGGGAAGTCTGACTAGTATCAGGCCTCCTAAATTACACTGGAGTTGGGTTGACATAAGGCACTTGAAAAGGTTTGCTGCCTCGCCTAGAATCAGTAGATCCCATTGGCCTCTTTCCCGTTCCTTGCTGAGCAGTGTAGTTATCCCTATGCCAGTCTTCAATAGACTTGGCGACCTGGACCACCTCAGCATAGGTTTGCAGTTTCAACCCCACAATGGTTGACCCAATATCTGGCCTCAACCCTTTCTCAAACTTCTTTGCCTTAGCTCTATCACCTCTAAGATGCTCAGGAGCAAAATGAAATAGCTCTTTGAAGCGTTGTTGATATTCAAGCACAGACCAGGAACCTTGAACCAACTGAGATAACTCACTTTCTCTCCTATCCTAGAAGCTTTCCAAAAAATAGTTCTCGAAGAAGGCCCCTTTAAAGTCTACCCAAGTAGGGTTCGGGTTACTAGCCCTCAGAATAGGCTTGGTGGCACTCCACCAATCATCTGCTTCATTCTGTAATTGATAGCCCGCACATAAAATTTTCTACTCATCGGTGCAGCCCATCAGTCTAAAAACCTTCTCCATTCCACCAATCCATCTTGATGGATACAATAGGTATTGCCCCACGTTGGAGAAACATGGGGGCCTAAGCCATTGAAACTTCTCCAACATTTTTGTCAAGTCTGTCCAGCCCTCTATATGGGGTTGGGCTTGATCCGGCATTGGGTCTTGCACATGTCCATGCACTTGTGCCCTCTAGATGTTTAAAGGGTAGCCGATCCAATAGGTATTGGAACTGGTGCCGATGGAGTAGGAGGTGTGGGTGGTGCATTGTGGGCTTCCTTTTCGCTTAGATTCTATTATCGATCCTGGCCATAAACTGGTTTTTCCTTTCTTTCACTTCCCGAATCATGTTATTCATGATGGATGGCACATCCTAGGCTATAAGTACAGGCGAGGCCGGTGGTGTATTGCAGGGTCTACCCCTATTCTGTGTAGGGGAAGCGGGAGGTGACGGGCATGATAGGGAGCGGGATCGGGTGTTCTGACATGACATGATTCCTGTGAAGGAATCCGATTAGTACCTGCATAAACAAGGTTGTATGTAATTGGACCACATGCATACATAGTGGGTCCCACACGTTCACAATGGCAAAATTAGGGTTAGGGCCTGCATAAGTGGGGGTCCACACATATTAAGATCCGATCGCACACTCATCCCAAAGAGGCACACCATCAAAGGACCCAAATAAAACTTAGGTTTTAAAAAATTAACATGATTTATTTTTCAAATGAATCCACCGGAAACAAGGAGTCAAACCACCAAAAATATGTTTTAATCCATTGAAAATATCAGTGGTATTTCTGGTGGGCAAAACAAAGGCCAAAAACCCAATTTCTACTTCACCGAAAATAGACACCGGAAGCATGCCCAGTGTTTCCGGTGGGCTGTTTTCGGTGGCACTAAATCGGCCATAAATAGGCTCGGGCCTTGGGTTATTCATACAAAACCCTATTTACTCTTGTGAGAAAGGTGTGAAAACAACCAAGGAGTCTTTTGCTACCCATTCCCTACCTTCCTCGCACTATTTCACGATCGATCGACGCCGCATTCGCATCCAAGGCACGTTTTCTCTCTCTGAAACCTAGTTTTTTGTGATTTTCTTCTATGTGAGTTTTGCATGCAGCCATTTAACTAGGTTTTCCATTTCAAACCCTTAGGAATCATCTTGCAACAATGTCTGGATGCCGTGTACGTACCCGACGTGCTCTTATACAAGAGGAGCGAGATGCCATTGTGTAGTTTAACCCAATCCTGTTTCGCTCTGTGGTTGATTGAGACTGTTGGGAGTTATTTGAGCACCGTAATGTCGACCCAGGAGTCTATATGAGGACCAATGACTTCCACACGTTTGTCTTTGTCAACGGTTTGAGGAGATTGGGTGGTACTGCATCCTGAAACCCAACTGATACTACTACCCCACCTTGGTCAAGCTATTCTACTCCAACATGGAATGCATGAACTGAGGTACCGAAGAGATGCGGATCACCTCCTATGTGAAGGGAGTGGAGATCTCCTTTAACATGGGGCATCTAGCAAATATTTTGATGATCAGGAATGCCGACGACCTAGTGTACTACCCACCTTAGACTCTGACATAAATTTCAGAGTCCCGACACCTTCCAGGAGATCAATGACATGCTGACTAAGGAAGCCATAGGATGGAACCGTTCAGTCAACTACTTTGCCACTCCAAAGGTTGTATGCCATGCAATTTAGCTGAATGTCCTCTCCACCTGTGGACATTATAATGAGGTATCCGCTCTGCAAGCCTAAGTGACATACTGCGTGTACATGGGGGGGGGTAGATACATCTGCCTTACCTCCTAATGTGGACCATGGTAACTCGGTCTGAAGGGTAGGATCATCGAGTAGGGAACCTATGCTACAGGAGGATATTGACTAACATCTTTCGCCACTTTGGGGTGGACTTGGAGAGTGAGGCATGCTTGGGTGAAGAGCTCACAGACTTCAACCAAGATTCACTGAGGAAGATGACCATAGATTCGAGGGAGGTGACACCTATCCCAGGAGAGGGTCAGCAGCCTATGGAGGTAGAGGGTGGCAGTGCTGGTGATGTTGGTGGTGCGGGAGGAGAAGCTGCTGGGGCTGGTGGGGCTCCACCACTTGATCCTCAGGCTATGGGTTCTATGGCGGCTTCTACATCTCAGAGCACTAGGGGTGCCCTATGGTCTCAATGATGTTTTGGCCCGTCTAGATACCACTATGTCATTGATGAGGAGTATAGACAGCCGCCTCGAGAGTATGGACAGGACCTATTGTCTTAGGGACAATAGAGTGGCCTCCCTTGAGGCACAGATGCAGGCGACCTTGGCATTTCGGTGCCTCCTCCAGGAACGCATCGTTCGAACCAGGCTTAGGGCCAAGAACAAAACCAGTAGCAGCAGCAGCAACAAGAGTAGTGGCATGCCTGCCACTGTAGCTTTTAGGATTTCTGTTTTCATATTTTTATTTGAGTTTGATGTTTTAGGTTTAGTTGAACTTTTTCATTATGTGATATGCTTCAGTTGTTTGATTTCCTAGTCTTAGGCTAGTTAGGATTTCCTGCTTTTCGTACTTTAAATTTCTCATAAAAAGTGTAAGCTGTGTATTCAAGTTCTTCATTATAATGAAATGGCTTTAACACCTATACTTGTCTCCTAATTGTGCAAATTCTATTATTGTTCACGCTCTGATACCATAGCTGTCACACCCCACTCCCGACAAACCCAACTTACCATTAGGAATATCGAAGATGTGAGTAAGACACGTACCTATCTGACAAACCTACTAGATCTTTGATAGCAGTACCTTAACATTTTCATAATCTCACATCACAAAGCAATAGAAGCAGCGAAATCAAAGTATAGTAGCGGAATTTATAAATAAATGGGGAAACATCTAATGGTAATATAATAGCAACAACCGAGTTATTCTATTACATTCATCCATGACATATACTATAATCTCAAGAAAATATACACTCCACAACTATATCCAAAAGTATCAAAAGAGGATGTACAACCTCACGGTGCGGTGTAAGCATAGTGATCGTAAGCACAATCCTGATCATGCTCCTTTGCTTTTGGCATCCACCAGTCGCTCACACCATACTCCGACACAAAGGATACTGGATCACCTGCCATCGACACCACGATACCTGCATCATCATCTAAAAATGGGTGTATACGTGAGGTGAGCTTTCCAACTCGCTCAGTGAGGGGTGGGGTCAAGCACATCCAAGCAAGTCATTAGCAGTAATATTTATGATGCATGATTGCAGAAATTAAACACATAGTCCATGATGCTTGTAATACAGTTCATTTGTTTATTATCCACCTAACAATACAGCCCATTAGGTTGTATCCCTCGTCTTGGAAACGACATCGACTACGCATCAATACAAACCCTAACAATACACACTAAGTCTGATAATGCTACCATGGCACATTAGGCTGTATCCCTTGTCTTGGAAATGACAACGACTATGCAGTGATACAAATGCTAGCCGTGATTAGAAGCCTGTCTATCCTCGTATGCATCCATGGGTTATCCAGCAAACCCTTGATAACCCCCTCCTGGTAGTCAAGGCAACGGTAATACATCGGCCATACAGGACAGGTTCCCACCTCCGGCAACAATCACATCGTACCACGGGAGTGGCACTTTGGGAAGGCTCATCAAACATACCACAATGAGTTATCCAACACCTCAACCCCTGTTGGCAAGGGTGCGTAGCATAGGGAGTGATACCTAACCACATATATACTACATACCTTCATAATGATACAGTTAGTATGGATTACACGATACCGGAGAGACCTCGGCCACAAAGTGTAACCCATCTCCAAATACAGTCTCGGGTACACGATAACAGAGAGACCTTGGCCACAAAGTGAAAATCGAGATCGTTTACCTAATCTAGCATGCAATAGCAGGTGAGTATGGACTACGCAACATTGCCAAGACTCGGCCATGAAGCATATCCATTTCCAAATGTAGTCCCGGGGTACACGATACCAGTGAGACCTTGGCCACAAAGTGTAACCCGCCCGTGACTACAACTAACTCTAATGCACATAATCAATGCATGAATGCAATATACATACGGTAATCATGGCACTAGTACCACCTCGACCACGTCGGATTCTGTCACACACACACACACATCCAAACACACGGTGATCATGGTACTGGTACCACCTCGGTCACACCAGATCCCATCATACATTTCCATACAATTTATATCATTATTGTAAAGTGACAATTTCAATTAAACATATAATTCTAAACATGTGAGCAATTAAATATTTAATAAACATTTAATAAAATAAACACAGTCCATCCCTCACATGTTTTACGATTGGTCGTGTTTGGGTTCAAGTACAGCCACCAATCGATCAATTCAATTTTGGCTTCGGGGAACGTGTGCAACACTGTCCTAGACACAAGGAAATCGTACATCAGTACGTTTTGGAAACATTGGGAGGGACCCACACAGGTCACACCCAAAGTGTACAGACATTGTCTCCCAATGACAGTAATGTCACCAGAAACAACCACCAGAAATAGGGCATTTCCACTAAAAATATCAGACCTATTTTTGGTGGAGGTAACAGAGAGCATGTAAAGCTCACATGTTTACCGAAAATATGCCATCGAAAACAGACCCAATGGATCCGATGGAGGTACAGGGTAGTCCAACCAATTTGGGGCTTTCCGACTCGGGCCCGATTACCAGGATTTGTTTTATGGGGTTTATAGGGATGTCCCCAGCATCATTCTAAGCCAAGAAAATTTCAATTCCATTGATCCATTTGGGAGATACGTCGATTGAACGATCGAAACCCGAGTTGGTTTTTTGGCATTACATGTTGTTGGGAGCACACCGGACTTGGTTCGAGCTCGGCAACAGCATCAAGAGGGTAGAACACCCATCATATAACCCTAATATGGTGTGTACACCAAGATTCCATCCATCCCTAGATTTTTTTAGGTCGAAATGGAGAGAGAGAGTAGTATGAGTGGTTATACTTACCTCTGACAGTGATTTCAGCAACAAGGTGGCAGCCGGCACCAAGGTAAGCCTTCAATCCCCTCCTTCTTCCTCTTCTTCTTCCTTCCTCTCCTCCTTCTCTCCTCTCCTACGTTGGGCACAACGGAAATGAGGAAATGAATCCTCATTCCCAACTTATAACTTAAGTTGGGCCTTAGGGTTCGTTTGGTTTAGGCCTCTTTTGTACCAATCGGTTTAAAATGAGTTTTGGGGCACGAGGACCCACACATTTAGGTCCATAAGGTGTTCACATCAAGAGAAAAGTGTGGAGGATGATTTGGGATCATCTAGAACCATTTATGATGTGAGTGGCGAGACCCACGGGCATTGAAACCTCGACAGTAGCCTATGGATCCATCAGAAACTGGCGCCGGATTCATGCCCAAGCTACTTCCGATGGCTGGTTTTTGGTAGTCAAGACTGCTTGCTGTCCCATGGTTGGTCTCGCATGGGTGGTTGCCCTCGGACATGCCTAAGGCTTTTCGACAATTATAATGCGTGTCAAAAATCAAGTGTGGGGAGTCGGGTCACTTACCATCTAGGATCAGAAGGTATGAATCCCCTCCAGTTAGATAGGCATGAAATGCAGGAATATGTGGGGTCATCTCTACCCCTTTAGCAATGTGCAACCGTGAGCCAAAACCTGATCGTACTTCCTATCTCTGATCCGAGGCCTGTCACAATAGTTCAAATTTGACCAGATTATGGCACGGGTGTAACATGATCGCACTTTGGACCTAGAATTTGTTTGCTTAGAATTGTTTACTAATAACCGGATTATTCATTTCATGTATCTAATTGCATTAATCCAATTTCATTAATATTGTTGTGGTTGAACAATTGTACTTATTTCTATTTTATTTTTTGTTGTGAATGCTTGTGTGTGTCTACCCCTCATTGGGGTTCGTGGAAGCTCACTCCCGTTGTTGCCCCTTTTTAGATGTTGACTCAGGTAACCATATGGAATCTATGGTTGAAGAGCTATCTCTCTACGGAGGTGACCTTTGGGATGAGGAGCTTACTATGCACGAGGACGGCTGCGTATGTGACGATTGTGCATTCGGTGCACACTGAGGATGAGAGTATTATCCTCCATTTTGATTCTTTTTTGTACTTATCAGATGTAGCCCTAGGGGCATAACTACAATTTTGATTCCGCTGTGAAAACCTCCTTTTGGATAAATATTTTAAACATAAATAGAAATCACCAGTTGTATATACTATGATTATTATTATCTGTATGATCGTAGAATCACTTCAATACTTTATGTACTGGATCCTGGATGGATTATGGACACGTGTGATTGTCCATGTCACTAGCCTTTAGGTGAGTGGAGGCAGAGTGTGACAATCATTCTGAAATCTGAGATCGATTGGATGCAGTGAGTGCCTGTATGTTCTCTCTTTTTCTCTCTCATGCTATATTTTTTATTCTTCAATGGTGAATGGTGATGATCGTTTTGTTGACTTCCTCCTCTGCTCGTTAAGTTGTCCAGCTGAACTTTGATACTTGATAATTGATATGAAAATTAATCATTTTCTTTCTTCCTCTCTTACCATTTTTGGCTTTCATTTTATTTACTAGCTACTTGAACTAGTTGTATGGACTTAGTATTAAATCCTTGAAATGGTTGTAGGGACTTGATATGGCAGAAATTTTCAACTCAATTGTTTTCTAAATGCTTTGGAATGGTTGTATAGACTTAGTATGGCAGAATCTTTCAATGCAATTATTTTCTAAATGCTTTGGAATTGTTGTATTGAATTTATTTTAAATCCTTCAAATGGTTGTATGGACTTAGTATGGCATAATTTTTTAATCTAATTGTTTTGTGATGAATTTTCCAATGCAATTGTTTTCAATAGGGTTTTTGTTTTTCATAGAGCCATTTTCATTATTGCTCTTTCAAGGAATGTAGTACCAATAGATTGCACTTACATATGTTTTGATTTATTTGTGTTTATGTAACATCTGATGTTTTTTTCATCAGAAATCATTCATCATTCAATGACAATTAGAGTTATCATATATTATCATTACAACTTGAATACGTTTGCACCTACCCCAGTTGATTCGGACGAGTACTGTAATCAAGACATGGTGATCGATATTTATAACATAATTATTGGACATGTATCAATAGGACATACCGTCACATTTAAAGTGAAGTGCATACTTCCTTCCAACCAGCAGATGGAAGTGAATGAGGATGCAAGTGTACTGGACATGTTTGGATGGCATCAAAATGTTGATTGCATAAATTTATATGCAACCTGTACATAGTAAATGGTTTCCCTGGTGGACTAGTCAAACGAGAGACTGTTGATAGGAGTGTCCATCAAAGTCAATGTGGCTTTAGTGATGATGTGATGCAGAATCAGTATGGCAGTGGAACTGATGTACTACAAAGTCAAAGTGGTTTTGGAGGTGTTGTGCAGCAAATTCAAACATCTGGTGGCCATAGGATAAAGCACCAAATAAGAAGGGGTGGTGGTACTTATAGGGCTTCAACCAGTGGTGGACATAACAGTAGAAGCAACATGGCTGATTCAATTAGTATTGATGCAACTAATAGTATTGTTGATGGGAATGATGTGAAAGGAATGATGTGAATGATGGCAGTAAGGCAGTTGGTAAGAGTACTGGCAAAGTCATACATCATATTGTTACTGAACTTAATGTTGAGGATGATGTGAATGATGGTAGTAAGACAGTAAGAGTACCGATGAAGTCATATTCGATGTTTCAAGTGCAAGTGATGCTGATTGGAATTCTCTGTCCGAAGATAAGAGTGAGATGAATGATGAAAATGAGTACAATGATGGGGTTGATGGTCAAGTTGATGGTCAAGATGATGGAATGGATGGTACAGGAGTTGTAGACCAAGATAACAATGAAGCATTGTCTGACTATTGTGATGATGACTACTCTGCACCATTCTTTAAAAATAGGAATGCTTCATATGGGGATGTGATAATACTAGAGAAAGGGATGTTGTTTGATGATGTGAATCATTTTAGGTCTGTTCTTAAAGACTATGCTATTCAAGAATGTTTTGAATTGTTGAGAACCAAGAATGAGAAGTCACGAGTGACTACTTTGTGTGCAGCACAGGGATGTACATGGAGGATCCATGCTTTGCCTGTAGCAAATGAAGGAGTAACATATCAGATTAAGTCTATATGCAATGAATATTCTTGTGCAAGGAGAAATCGAAACAAGGATATTACTTCTACTTGAATAGCCTAACACCTTGCTTCAGAATTAAAGGTAGGCCCAGATATGGATCCAGATGCAATCCGTTCATATTTCAAGGAAAATTTCCAAGTTGAGATCCCTTATTTAACAGTGTATAGGGCCAAGAAGCATGCAACTGATTTCAATGAAGGTAGCCATTACAAGTCATTCGCGAAGCTACCTAATTATGGAGAAATGCTACTACAAAGAAACCCTAGAAGCCTATTCAAGTTGCAATTCCATCAGAGAGTGCAAATGTTAGACCCTCCTGTCTTCAAAAGATTGTTCATTACTTTCAAGGCATGCATTGATGGTTTGTGAAAGGCTATAGACCATTCATAGGTCTTGATGGTTGCCACCTGAAAGGGATGTGTGGAGGGGTACTGCTAGCTGCAGTCTCTGTTGATGGCAACAAAGGGTTGTTCCTATGGCATATGACATTGTGGATGTTGAATGCAAGGAAAGTTGGGTTTTCTTTTTGATACACTTATATAGTTGTCTTCACATTGCAGAGGAGAAATTTCCCATTATATTTATGTTGGACAGACAAAAGGTGGGTTACCTTCTACTTTATATGCATATATACCTTTAACTATAGGACATACACCTACTTTTTTTGTGTACTTAGTCTTTTTAATTTGCTAATGTGTAGGGACAACACCAAGCCATCAATGAAATATTTCTAGGCTGTCACCATAGATGCTACAGTAGACATATATACCAAAATTTCAGAAGCAAGTTTCCAAGTGTGCTACTTAGAAGGTATTTTTGGTCAGCATCTAGGGCTTCCACTGCATTCTTGTTTGAAAAGGCAATGTCAGATATAAAATCAATTAATAAGGATGTATATGATTGGTTGAACAATGTTAAAGTTGAGATAGGCATGCATTTGACTTTGGGTGCAAGAGCGACCATGTCACTAACAATATGGTTGAATACTTCAATCAGTGGATTACACCTTTTAGGAGCAAGCTTGCCCTACTCGTAGTTGATGAGATACGGAAGCTGTTGAAGGAGGTAATGCATATGAGATATCAGGAGGGTTGCACATATAATGGGATTGTCACCCTAAGAATAAAGAAATTGCTGGATTTGATCCAAACACAATCAAAAGGATGTGTGGTCCAAGCTGCTAGGATATATGAGTTTGAGGTCACTAATACTGAAGGAAGGCATGTGGTCGATTTGAAAAAATAAACATGTTGTTGTAGAGAATGGGAAGGTTCTAGATTACCCTGTAAGCATGCATCAGCATGCATTGTTAGTAAAAGAGAACTAAAAACTAGATCTGGAATAAACCAAATCTGAAATTGCTAGTACTAGAGAAGACAAATCTAAAGAGAAAAAATTGCTTGAAAGACATGCTCCACAGCTTGTTCTTGTCACCTAAAACTAAGCCTAGAACTAGAAATTAAAATTATTACACCTTTGAATAACTTGAATAACATGAACCATAAAAATAAAAGACATTGCATTAATGAAATAAAACTAATTACAAAAGTGTTTAAAGTAAGAAAAACTAAGAAGATCTAAAACTAAAAGGAGAGCACAACTAAAAATTAGAGAAAAAGAGAGAGCAAGAGAGGGACAACCCTTTAGGATTTGGTGGACTCCCTTTTATAGGGAATAGGGGAGAGAGGAGAATGTCCAAGGGTGGATCCCCTTGGACGATTTTGATGAGGTGGATGGGAGGAGAGACAAGAGAAAATAGGAAGTAGGGGATTTTTGTTATTTCTTGCCTTTTTTCCTATATTTTTTTCTTCACTTTTGTGCGCAATCTTTTAGCTGAATTTGAGGAGATCTCCCACAATTTTGATTTCCTTTTTTCTATTTTTCCCCTTTTTTCCATTTTTTTCTCTCTCCTCTTATGCAAGAAACCCCCTTGGTCGACTCTATTCCTTGCTTGAATCAATGGTGATGAGTAGGAGAGAGAAAATCTTCAAAAAAAAAAAACTCTAAAAAAATGGCAACCAAGAGGTTCAAACTTGAGACCTCCTAATGAGCAAGGGAATTTACACACCACAACTCACCAACTACGTTAGGTAGTTGTTGTTACCAAAAATGAATCTTCAATCAGTTAAGGGAGTGTGGTCCATCGATCCTTGTTGGCATTTAAAATATTCCTTGTACCCTTGGGACAACTGTAGATGGGCTGGTTTTGCATCTCGGTTTAGTTCTGATCTATTATTCATTTTCTGACCCGAAAAGATTAATCACTTGTATGGGTGACCAAACGGATGTATAATTTTAATTGAAAATGTCCATCTTACTCAAAATTGCAACCACGAAAAGAAACAGGACCTCTTTACATGTAAAATTAGAGATATAACGCTCGATAGTCATTAAGGCCTTAAAAATATAAAACTTGCAAAAAGAGAGTAAAACCCAAGGTAGTTTCAGTAAAATGCATGTTTTACTACCCTAGATTTCATACATAAATGTGCTCATCATATATTAACTATATCATTATAAAAGACGTGTGGGATATTGTGGTTAGGTGACATCCACCATGCTAGTTCCCTTGCCAACAAGAGGTAAGGTGTTGAATAACCTAATAGTGGTATGTTCGATGAACCTTCTCAGAATGCTGCACCCACAGTACGATGTGACTGTTGCCAAAGGTGGGAACTTGTCCAATGTGGCCGATTGTGATACCAATGCCGTGATTGCTAGGAGAGGGTTATCAAGGGCTTGCTGGGTGATCGATGGACGTATATCGGGATCGGTAGGCTCTTAATCGTGGCTAAGGTTTGTATTGCTATATAATCGATCATAGTTCTGAGACTAGGGATACAACCTAATGTGTCGTAGAAGCATTTATCAGACTTAGTTGTATTGTTAGGTGGATTAATAATCAAATGGATTGCATCATTCACATCATGGACTATGTGTTTAAATTTCTGTATTCATGTCATCATGGAATATTATATATGTAAATACTTGTGCTTGGTTGTGCATGAATCCCACCCCTCATTGAGCAAGTTGGAAGCTCACCCCATGTATATGCCCCCTTTTTAGATGATGATGCAGGTACATTAGTGCCGCTTGGTGGTGACTCGACCTCAGCGAGGCTTGATTATAGCGTAGGTGATAGGTGATTGGTGGATGCCAGAGGCCGATGAGCATGATTAGGATTGTGCCTATAATTACTATGCTCATGTAGCACCATGAGGTATGCGGTGTATTTTGATTAGTTTGATATAGAACTGGTGAACTGTATATTTTGGGCTTATTTTAGTCATTGATATTTGTAATGAAATAACTTGGTTACATATATATGTTATCATTAGATGATTCCCCGTTTTAATTGTGATTCCGCTATTATACTCTGATTCAACTACTATTGATTTGGTTCATGTTGTGAGATTGTGAATGTTAAGGTACTGTTATTAGAGATCCTGGTAGGTTTGTACGGTGGGTACGCGTCTTACTCACACCATCGGTATTCCCACTCGTAAGTTGGGATTACTGGAATTGGGGTATGATAGTTTGGTATCAGGGCGCGATACTCTACCTTAACTCACAATCTCAATCAAACCATGACTTGGGGAAATTAGGATTTAAATAAAAATCTTAAAGACAACAAGTAATAGAAATTGCACAATTAGGAGATAAGTATAGGTGTCAAAGCCGTATCATTATAATCAAGAACCAAGTACATAAGCTTACACCAATTTTTTTTCTAAAAAATAAAAGACAGAAAGCTGAAAATCGTAACTAGCCTAAATCTAAGAATTCAAATAATAGAAGCAAATGACAAAAAATAAACTTCAACTAACAACTAGAACATGAAATTGTATGGAAAACATGGGAAAGGGAAATCCTAAGACTATAGTGGCAACCTAAGCCACTACTTTTGAGTCTCTGTTTGACAGGTTTTACCTTCGGGATAGGTCAGTAAATGATGTTGCATAATGTTGGGGCCTATCTCTGGCATATCTTCATAAGACTAAGAAAAGACTTTGGCGAACTCCTTCAGAAGACTGATTATCTGCTTTGCTTCTTCATCATCCAGGGTTGGTTCCCAAATTAATTACCCGGGTATCTTCATGGATGGATTGGGCTTTCTTTGGTTTGCATTATTTTATTAGATCATGATATTTATTAAGATCATCATCGGAAAAGGAGGCAAGTTGTACTCGAAATCAGAAATTTCATTCATGAACCTTGAGTAACAAACTCGATATACATGGACTCTGGAATTTCCTCAAGAGGGGAAACATACACATAATCATAAATGGAAGACTCAACAACAAACTCAATGACTGACTTAATGCTTTCGTCAGTGGTATTTAGGCTGGTTGACTCAGTAGCATGAGTAAGCTTGAAGTTCTCTCTAATGCTTGTCCAATTCAGGAGTGGTTGAATGGCACAATGGATGAGTAGATGTGGCAAAGGGCCTTTTTCTTCTTCCAGGGAGGTCACTACTATCTCTTCAGTGGTGCAACTGTTCTCTCTGACAGGTGCTTGCTTCTTCATCAAGACGAGCAGATCAATCTCATGTTCTCTAAAGCCAAACTTTCTGAGGCGATGAAGACTGCTCAATCCCATTTTTATGATGTCCAATTTTTGAAGCCTATTGATTGAAGCTATCCCTACTCCTCGGTCACATATCCGACCACCGTCATGAACCTTTCCGTTGCAGTTGATTCGGGCATAGTACATGCAGACCATCATTCTTTGTGCTCTTCTTTGCTTTGCATACATGCTTCTTCCTTTGAAGGGCCTAGGCTTGAGCTCATGTAGCTCCTGAGCTCGTGGTTCTTGCTGAAAGGAACAAATGTGGCTCTTCAAATCAGTGGGAAGTTGTAAACTCCAGATGAGTCTTATCTTCTTTTCGTATTCTTTCTTTAGGAGGGATTGGTGCCTCTTTTGACCGGATTAACGCTATAGGGCTGCTAGAGGAAGACCCATTCTCAATCAATTCAATTTCTACTATTCCAGTGATGTAGCTATCCTGATCACTTTCTTTGGTTTGCATTTGTTTCAACTCATGAGTTACCCAGTCAAACTTATCTTGAAAGAACACTTCGAACCTTGGCTACATCTTTACGGTGGTTTCATCAAACCATGGCTGAACATTCCCACAAAAGGGGAAATCTTCTCCTTCCCTTACGACATATCCATTAAGAGTAGGCTGAACATTGGGTTTTCTTTAGTTTGCATTGTTTTATTAAGTTATGATATTTATTAAGATCATCAGCAAAAAATGGAGAAAAGTCGTACTCGGAATCAAAAAATTTATGCATGAATGAAGGAGTAACAGACTCGACAGACTCTGGACTTTTCTCAAGAAGGAAAGCAGACACATAATCACAAAAAGAGGACTAGATAATAGACTCAGCAATAGACTCAATGATTGACTCATTGACTGACTTAATGCTTTTATCAATGGTATCCAGGTTGGTTGACTCAGTAGCATGAGTAAACTTGAAGTTCTCTCCAATGCTCTTCCAGTTCAGAAGTGACTCAATAGCTTGATAGATGAGTAGATGTGGCAATGGGCCTTCCTCTTCTTCGAGGATGGTAACTATATCTCCTCAGTGGTGCTACACTTGTTTTCTTTGGTAGGTGCCTGCTTGCTCACAAAGACGAGTTGATCAATCTCATGTTCTTCGAAGCCAAATTTTTAAAGAGGCGAAGGGCTGTTAGGACTGCTTAATCCCTTCTCTATGAAATCTAACTTTTCAAGCCTATTATTCGAGGCCATTCCCCTTCCTTGGTCACACCTTTGGCCACCATCATGAACCTTTCCATCACAATTGATTCTGGCACAGTACATGCAAACCATCATCCTTTGTGCTCTTCTTTTTTTAGCATACACACTTCTTCCCTTGAAAGGCCTGGGCTTGAGATCATGTAGATCTTGTGCACGTGCTTCTCGCAGGAAGGAACAAACATGGTTCTTCAGATCAGTGGGAAGGCGCAGAGACTAGACAAGTCTCACTTTCTTTTCCCACTCTCTTTTCAGTAGGACTCGGGGACTTGGTGCTTCCTTGGACAGTATCGAGATCATAGGATTGCTAGAAGAAAACCATGATGTAACTCTCTTGTTCACTTTCCTTGATTTGTAATTATTCCAACTCATGAGTAACCAAATCAAACTCATCTTGGAAGAACACTTCAAATCCTAGCTGTAATTTAGCGGCGGTCTCGTTAAACCAAGGCTCAACATTCCCACAAAAGGGAAAGTTTTCTCCTTCCTTCACAAAGTACCCATTGAGAGTAGGGTAGTAAGAGGCGACTATCCTCCTAGTCATTCTCAATACTTTTTTGTCCCTTGCTGACATTATTGCTTCCTGACCTAGAGGGCTAAGGATTGTGACCTAGACTGCTTCTTCCTTTGCTCACAACCAAAGTGGGTAGCTTTGGAACACCCTGATGATATTTCCCTAATCCCATTCCAAGGAAGTATTACATGTTTTTCATCATTTGGCTAACTGGGGGACTCCAAATTTCTTCATAATTGTCCAGGATCTTTTCTTCAGATGTTTCCCTCTGAGTCGAACTTCATGGCCTTGTTCTTCTCCCTTCTCAATGTTGGCTAGAATATTGACCACGTCAGGATCTCTAGTTATAGTGATCACCTTCCCTTCATGTATGAACTTCACATTTTGATGGAGGCTAGATGATACTGCCTTTGCCTGGTGCAACCATGGCCTTCCTCAGAGCATGTTAAAGGATGCTGATATATCAATGACCTAGAAAACAACGTCAAACTTCATTGGACCAATTAAGACAGCCATGGTGAGGATTCTAAGGACTTCTCTTTTGGTGTTGTCATATGCTCGCACTATCTGGTTTGATGGCCTCATTTCTTCCATATTGGCATTGATATTCTTGGCTAACCTCAAGGATAGAACATTCAGAGAAAATCCATTGTCAATGAGGACATGAGGAACAATCTTATCGAGGCATTCCACTGTTATGTACAAGGCTTTGTTGTGTACAAGGATCTGTTGTGTTGGGTGCCTTTGGCAAGCAATTCTGCATCTGTAAACATCAGTGACTGAATGCATATGTTGCCCCTACTATTTGTGAGAGGTGTGTTGGATCTATCTCAATAGGCACTTGCACATTGGGAGGGATTTTAGAACGGCTTCACGGTGAGAGGGGGAGGCCATCAATAATCCCCAAATTGAGATATTTGGTTGAGCCTTCTTGAGTTGAGCCAAGACTGGGTTTTTGGACTCCTTCTTTGTGCCACTAGCTCTAGCCTAGCTGGTGTTTTGTTGCTCTACCACTAGGGCCTTGCCCTTATAATCTCTCCCACTTCTAGTCTCCATCACACTAGCAGGCTTCTTCACAACAATCTCTGTATGGTACTGGTCCTCATCATCACTGTCTATTATAGTGATTATCCCAATCATGGGATTGGTCTCTTCTTCAGACTCTCCTTCCTGACTAGGAGTAGGAAGTCAGGGTCCATCCTCTGTAGATATCAAGAGCCCTAACTTGTAATTTCTTAACTGAGTTGGAAAGCGCTGGAATGATGCACCCACTGCTTCTTTCAATGTGTCTTCTCCTCCTATTTCTTCAAGGTTTTCCAATTGTTCGGCATAGTAGCATTCACTAATGGATACCTCGCATAATATTTGGTTAATTTCCTCCACATGAAGCTTCATTGCTTCTAAGCACCCATAAATATCAATCATCTGTACTTTAAGTGCCACTATAGCATTCACATCACACTCAAAGAGATTTCTGAGATCTTCAAGGTCCGCACTACTTTTTGAGTCAGATGTGGACCCGTCCACCTCCATGTGGATTGTAAGTACTGATTGAATGGCATCAATCTCAGGGTTGTCCCCTCCAATAGCATATACTGAATATGCCCTTGGGTCTCCTGCTACATAATAGCCAGACTCATCATCTTCATCATTGCTCCAACCTTAAAAAATGTCACTACCATCCCAATCCTCATCATCTTCTTTTGTGTCGCTCCCTATATGGATTATGGAGGCATACTCTTTAATCTATTCACCTACCGCCAAAGCCATTAGTGCTTTCACAATGTCATCTGTGACCTTTTCAATTTCCATGGGAGCCTCCTCTTGAGATGCGGTTGACTGGACCAAAGGTGTAGGGTCAATCTCCCGACCTTCTCCTAGAACATTTACCAAGTCAGTTAATGAAGTTATTTCTGGAGATTCTGGCAATATAAGGATATCCTTCCAATGGTACCCACCAATTTGTCCTTCCTTTGGATTCAAGGGATTGTCCACCAACCCGAGGGAATGGGAATGATATAAGGGTGATGAAGGATATGAGGTGGGGTGATATGAAGGGGATGTGATGTAGGAGATGGGGTATTCTAATGAAGATAGTGGATGGTAGGATGATGAAGGGGTTCCTAGAAAAAGGTGGATGATATGAAGTGGTGGATTCTTCTTCTAGGGTTAGTGACGAAGGAGAGAATGCAGGTCCTTGATCCCCATTTTCTAGTTCTTCTGATGGCTCTTCTTTTTTAGGGGTCTTCCTAACTTGAGCCTAACCTCCCATGATTTTTCTATGGGCACGGGCATTCAAATGACATTTCTGAGCCCTAGGTTTGATAAGTTGAGTGGGGTCACTTTCCATTGATTCTCCTTCCAATTCACTGACTGTCCCATGATCTGAGAGTGCGTTGGTATTGATATTGGGAGGTTGTTTGACTTTACTTCAATGATTCCATGGTCCACCAAATCTTAGATTGCATATTGAAAGCCCAAGCACCTTTCAGTGGGGTGTAGACACCCAATTTGGTCACCCTCCTCCAGCTATGATGAATTTCTGATCTTGGACGTGACTTCTTGCTTCCGATCAACAGAGATGATTGACTAAGGAAACCTGAAAACATTCCCCACCAACCTAAAAATCCTGAAATCCCAAGCGAGAGAAAAGAGGGTCCAATTATTGACATTTTATATATGGAAGAATCTGGTTAGTATGACAATACATATGGATAGTACTCAGAAATACAATTCCGATGATATATGGTACGTCAAAATTGGATTGTTAGATCTCTCGTAATCGTCCTCGAAAAATCACATTTTCTGCACGTGTGCTGCGTGCGTTGGCCAGCCTACTGGAACTTGTAGAAATTCCCCACCTACCCAAATACCCCGGAAACATCCCCTACCTAAAAAACCTTAGAAACCCCATACGAGAAGAAAAGAGGGTCCAATTTTGACATTTTATATACAAAGGAATCTGGTCAAGATGATCATATGGATGGATAGTGCTTGGAAATACGATTCCAACGATATATGGTATGTCAAAATCGGACCATCGGATCTCCTGTAATCGTCCCCAAAAAATCATGTGCACTGGCCAGCTAGCCAGTAAGCCAGTAGGTAAGCCTCACGCACCCCCACGCATGCCTCACACCCGCAACAAGCCTGTACACCTCCATAGCAAGCCTCGTATACCCCCACAACTCACCTCATACACCCCCGCAGCAAGCCCCAGGTGCCCCAGTAGTACACCCCACGCGTATGCCTACAGGATAGCCTGCGCATAGCCACAGGCCAGTCTACGCGTAGCAGCAAGCCATCTCACATGTGCAGGCCAACTTGCATGTAGCAATAGGCCAGCCACTGTGACCCCTATGCCAGTCTCCCACATACACTCATGCATGCCCGTGCACCTTGACCCAGCCTCGTGTGCCACCGTCAATGACTAGGATTTGTGTTCCACTAACCCGGTGGTGAAGAGATTCTCTCCTCACCAACATATACATATGCATTACCCCGCTAGTGTACCCTACACTGCAACCTCCCATTAGCCTGGGAAAGGAATTTTTTTTTATCTTATTGGCCCAAAAAATTTCACCTTTTTCTATTAGTCCAAGAAAATCTCCCTCCCTTCCATTTGTCCAAATTTTCATACTTTTGTTCCATTGGTCCAAAAAAATCACTTTTTGTCCCCTTTGGCTAAGGAATTCCCCTTCCGCTCACTATTGGTTTAAGTATCCTATAAATACCCTCCTCCCTTTGGTTTTTCACACCAACATCACAACCCCACAACCACCCTTAGAGAGAGAAGCTCCGCCCTCTCTCCTCCTCCCATTCCCCTTTGAGTTTCTTCGGGTCTTTGGAGCGATCTTCGTCAAGATCCGAAATCCTTTTTGGATCTTCAAAGTGTTCTTCAGAACTTTGAAGATTTTCAATCCAAGTTTTTAGTTCAATCTATTTTTTGCAAAAATAGTATTTTTTTAGCTTCCCTCCTTTGAGTGTTCTTAGTTTTTACCAAAAGTAGAAATCCCTCCCCCCTTGAGGTTCTTCAGGTCTACGAAGAGATCTTTGTCAAGATCTGGAGTTCTGTTCGGATCTTCAAAGTGTTCTTTGGGGCTTTGGGGATCTTCAATCAATTTTTAAGTCAATCTATATCTTTCTAAAAATAGTTGTTCCTCGCGGAAGCTCTGCCCGAGTGCCCCTAGAATCTTTCCAAAAATAGTCATTCCCAGTGGAAGCTCTGTCGGAGTGCCTCCTCAGTCCAGCCCTCCCATAGCTTATCCCCAACAGAAGCTCTGTTAGAGTGCCACCTCATCCTAAGCCTGGAAATAGCCTTCCCTAGCCAAAGCCCTGTCCGAATCCAAATCCAGAAATAGCCTTCCCTAGCCGAAGCTCTATCCGAATTCAAATTTGAAAGTAACCGTTCCTAGCTGAAACTCTGTCCAAATATCATCACAGTTAGCATCTCTCGAGAAAGGAAGTTAGAGGTCAAGACCATCTTCCCCTAAGCCAGGAGAATCCGAAAGATAGTCCGAGGTGGTACTAATTAGGGGTCCACCCCTCTTGACCTGAAACAGGGGTTAAGTTCAGGTACAGTTTCTCAACTGAATCGTCATCATATAGACTTTATATTGACTTGTTTTAGTGTATATAATTATGTAAATTCAATTGTACATATGAGTGACAACTTAGACATGCTTGTGAAATAAGAATAATTGTGAAAAATATTCGTTCTTAAGCATCTAGTAGGAAGATCGGTCGAACCGGGTAGATTGGGTGCCTAACACCTTCCCAACTCTATAACCTGACACTTACCCTAAATCTCTAGGCCAGACCATTTATCAGGCCCATTTCTCAAGAATGGGGCCCATCCCAGGGTCCTAGGCCTATAACCCTATGTGGCAACTCCAAACCCCCTTTTTGCATGATCCCAATCCCCGTATTGGACCATCATCAAACTCCCATCTCAAATGAAGAATTTTACACTCTTATAAAATAGGCCTCCACATATCTCCAAGCAATGATACGGTGGTGCAAGGCCCATAGGGTAAACATACATGACACACCCCTCCCTCATGAAAGAGAAAGAGAGGAGAGAGGACATGATGCAAGTCCTTCCCCCCTCCCAAAGGAGAACAGAGATATCATCTTTCGGCCACTACCCTCATAGTGGCGACTCCACTAGGGACAAATATCAAGCTTTTGACACTAGATGTTACCATTAAATACAAGAACATTTTCCACCACATATGTTTGAAAACATGTTTGGCTAACCCCATGTTTGTAATTATATTCGCTAACCGCATCATGTATTATGCTCGAAGTGAAATCATTTGGTAAGGGACTCCCTGTCATGCCCGCACCCTTAGGGAGGTCAGTGCATGTTATGGAGAGTACTCTGAGAGCAAATGGTAGCCGCTTCCTATGCAAGGGTGTGGGGTATTGTTAAACGGCAAGGATGTTCGTATTTGAGCCATCACCCTTGGGGAGGTCTGTGCGCTTTACAATGTTCTGAGATCGAATAATGATATTCCCACATTACACTTTTGCACACAATCACTCACGGTTCTATCACCCTGTGGCCAGTTGCTTAGCCTTATGTGTAGTCACGAGTAATGTGCAAGGAAGTCACCCCCTAGATCTCGTACCCACAGGTATATCAAAAGGATCATGTACCTTGCGTATATAGATCCTGTAAAGGAAGCCTTATCAGTCCTATTGCATCCACTGCATACTCCCATCTTGTAAGAAATAGATGAAGAACGCTAGGAACACCATAAGCTGATCTGTAGAATTTGTCTACAGTCTTGAAAAGGAATATTCCTATGATATATTCTAGTCATAAAGAAATGCTCTCCTAAGTGGGTTTCGGATAAAAGGTGTCCTTCCTCTTTAGAAATGAAATATAGATGATTTGGCGTACTCAATCCAGACTGACTTTTGTTAAAATCCCACAAAATGCCGAATTATCTAAAAATTCGAGGAAACTAGGAGGAAGGTCACCTAGTGGGATAAGATTAAGCAAAGCATGACTTTACTGACAAAGAATGCATTAATAGGGATGTTTTGGTCAAGCCATTTGTATGTACCTCCCACTTATGGCATTGAGTGGACTAGGGGCATCAACCCCCTATCCACTCCCTACCATTAAGTGGACTAACTTTGGATGGATCATTGGTTGTTAATCTAGTGAATGTGCGAATAAGGGGTTGGGAATTCAGAAATCCTAAAATAAACCATTTTTGTTTTAGGCACAATTTCACACCTCAAGTATTCTCCGCGGTCCATTTGGACACGTGAGGTAATCGGTTAACTTGCCTAAGTCCAGTGTCATCCCCGTCGTCTCTCCGAGATTGTCTACCACCAAGTGATTACAACCCAGTTAGTATGGATCCACACAACCCCAAATCACTTAAGTATGGGTCCATCCTGTAGAGACTTTGTAGACAGAGATGGCCGAAGTCAAGAGAGGAATAGCCCAGATATTGCATGCACTTCAAAACTCTCCCAGGGCTAAACCAGCACAAGCTACTGGAGAGTTGGATCAGAACAGACTAGGGGTCATTGCAGGAACTCTTCCTGAGTTGACTCAAGAGAACCAGAGTAAGTTAGGCCAATCAGTCAGAGAGGAGTCTCACCTACCCATCCAAATGGTCAACGAGGAACCTACTCCTGGGTCCCTCCTCCCAGGGTAGTGATTGAAGACAAGGAAGAGGAGTTTGCAGCACACATCCAGATGGAACTGCCAAAAATGAAGAGAGAAAGAAAAGTCAGAGAGAAGTTAGAAAAATTGGAAAATATGCTCCAAATGGGGAAGTGTTCAAAAAACCAAATAGTGGATTCAGATGAAATGAGTTTCTTTTCTGGGGCCAGGTGGCAGACCAACAGATTTTATGGGTCAGGAGACCCCAAGGCTCATCTCAAGGTTTTTCTCAGCATCGCCAAGTCATGGCAACTTGCAGACAACTAGATGGGGCAAGCCTTTATGTTAACCCTATCAAGTCCTACACTGAGATGGCTTACATAGTTAGAGACAACTTAAACTCAAAATTGGACAATAGTAATGAAAGCCTTCACTAAGTAGTATTCATACAATACCGAAGTGGATGTGAAACATCGAGAGCTTGAGACGTTGAGACAACAGCCTAGAGAAGGATTCACCACCTTCTTGATGAGGTTCAGGGGGATAAGGCCACCAAGATGGTAGATTGGCCCTTAGAAGCAGAGTAAGTGGAGATGTTGATTGAGAATTTATCAAAGTCTTATTATAATGTCCTCTACTACCAACATCTATAGACTTTTGATGCCCTAATAGCCACTAGCACACGTGTGAAAAATAAAATTCTAAGAGAAACCCGATATCAAGGATCCTCCCAAGATGCAGGTAAAAACCCTAGAGTTGGACGACGAAAGGGTCCTGAAACCAATGTGGTAGGTATGGTCCAACAGTCAGTTTCTTCTATCACTCCTTCACAACCATTTATGATACAAGCAGATGCATCCTCCCAGAAGGCACCTCATCCAAAAAGGTAGTTTATTGATTTGAGAATGCCCGTGACAACAGTGTATGAAAAGCTAAAGAAATAAGGATTACTAGGGATAGTGGCTACAAGAGTGATCAGCAACCCTCCTCCAGCTTAGTATAGGGATCATGAATATTGTGCTTACCACACTCAGAAAGAGCACAACACTGAAAGATGTTTAGGTTTGCAATATGCAATTCAGGACTTGGTAGACAATGGGACTATTGAAGTCAAAATTAAGCAACCTCCTAATGTCAACACCAATCCACTTCCCAACCATGTGAACAATCTAGATGAAGAAGCCACAGAGAGTGATCCCACTCAACTCATTATATCTAGAGCTTAGAGGAATCCAATGAATGCCTACAGGAAAATCATAAGTCAAAGAGCCAGAACCATGAGGACTCCCCAAAGGAAGGAGTTGTCGGAAGAAGAGCCAAAAGATCGGTCACCCTCTGTTCATCCATCCTCATCAATAGAAGAATCCACCACACCATACCTTCAAACTTCACCAGATTACCAACCTCCACCATTTTATCAACTTCCATCATATTACCAACCTCCACCATACCATCAACCTTCCCCACACCATTAAGGAGAGGGGACCTCATCATCTTATCACCCCTATCTTCCTCACAATACCCCATTTCTTCTGTCACACCATACCACCTCACCTCATATCCCTCATCACCCTCATACCAGTCCCATTCTCAAGGTTTGGTGAACAACCCAAAAGAAGGATGGATGGACGGGTACAACTGAAAGGATATGCTTGCACTACCAGACTCCCTGAAGATGACCTCATCAACAGGATCAGTGAATGCTTTAGAAGAAGGTCAAGAGGGTGATCCCACTTCTCTAATTCAATCCACTATATCCTCATAAGGAAACCCAAAGAACATTGAAGGAGTCATGGGTGACCTTCTCAAACTAGTAATGGCATTGGCAGTGGGAGAACAAATCAAAGAGCACACTTCCCTAATCCACATTAGGAGTGACACAGAAGATGATGAGTCTGGTCTGATCCAACTTCGAGCCAATGATGTCAAGTCTAACCCTATGGAAATCTTTTGGTCCATACACTTTGAATACTACAAGCATTTGGATGTAGGAGAATTTGATGGTCAAGAGGAATCTGATGAAGAGACAAGTGAGGGAGAAATCAGTGAAAAAGAAGATGATGACAATGACGATAAGGACAAGAATGAAGATGAGAATGATGGAGATGACTCTAGTTCTCAAGATGACGATGAGTATCCAGACTGGGATGACTTCCAGGGGCCTTGGCACACTGATGATGATGATGAATCAGGATACTACTCACCCAGGGATCCAAGAGGATATTCTGTGTATGCAATTGGCAAAGATGACCCGATGATTGATCCCACTGATATTATTTAGCTGGCACTCAAGATTCACATAGAAGGGGGAGATCCGGCATCAGATTCAGAAGATAGTGAAGGGTATGAGATCACTATTGAAGGTGAAGCAAATCCTATAGAAAAACACATGGCTCATGTTTATAATTGTTTGGTTGACATCAAACTCAAGGTCGATGGAATTGACCGAATGTTAGGGGAAGTAGCCATCAGTGAATAATGCTACACTGAGCAGTTGATCCTTGAGAAAAGAGGGGAACATTCCACACTTGCAAAAATGATAGATACAGCAGTTGTACGGCTTTCCAATGTAGTCAAGATAGTACGAGCCAGGGCTATGGACATTTGTGGAGGACCTCGACCTCCTATCCTAAGTAGTGAAGAGGAATCTAAGGAAGAAGATGATCCACTGGTAGGGATAACTACCATAACAAATAGAGATGATGAAGATTGCTATCCCACAGAGATCATTGTGAAGAAACCTATCAATGTGATGGAGACCAGAAGTGGAAGAGACTACATGGGCAAGGCCTTAGCAGTAGAATAGTCAAGGGTTAATGAGGTAGGAACTAGCAGCTTAAAGAAAGAACCAGAGAACCCAGTCTTGGCTCAACTCAAGAAGTCCCCAAGAGCAGCAGCTTAATCAATTTGGGGATTGTTGATGGCATCCCCCACACACCGTGAAGCAGTCTTGAAGTCTCTCACCAATGTGCAAGTGCCGATTGAGATAACTTTGGCACATCTCGCACATATAATAGGGGTAACATATGTGGTATAATCCTTGACATTCTCAGAGTCAGAGCTCCCCAAAGGAGCCTAGCACAATAAAGCCCTCCACATCAAAGTAGAATGTCTTGACAAGGTGGTTGCCCAGGTGCTCATTGACAACGGGTCCGCTTTGAATGTTCTACCATTAAGATCGGCAAAGAGTATTGGCATCAACCTGGAAGAAATGAGGCCGACTACCCAAACCATATGGGCATATGACAATACCAAGAGGAAAATCCGTGGCACCCTCAACCTTACTGTAAAGATTGGCCTGGTGAAGTTTGATATTGATTTCCAATTCATTGATATACTGGCATCTTCTAACATGCTCTTGGGAAGACCTTGGTTGCATCATGCGAAGGCAGTGTCCTCTAGCCTCCTTCAAAAGATGAAGTTCATTCATAAAGAAAAGGTAATTATAGTAGCCAGAGATCTTGAGGTGGTTAATACCTTAGCCAATATTGAAAATGGGGAAGAACAAGACCAAGAAGTTCAATTAAGTGGTTTTGAATTAGAAACAACTTGTGCATCCATTGCCAAAGAAGTTCCAAAGGAGGAAATCTCGGTTAACTATGAGGCCATCTGGAGTCTGCCAGTGAATCAGATGATAAAGAATATGCAATATTTTTCTTGTATGGGACTAAGGAAATATCATCAAAGATTTTCAAAGCAGCCTAGTTTGGCAGTAAACAAAGGAAGGAATGGTCTTGGGTACGTTCCTCAGATCACCAAAGGGCAGAAAATTCTGAGGATGGCTAGGAAAATCTTCATCTCTTATTACCCTACTCTCAATGGGTATTTTGTGAGAGAAGGAGAGGATTTTCCCTTCTATAGGAATGTGGAGCCATGGTTTGATGAAACTGCCGCAAAGATGGGTTTGAGGTATTCTTTCAGGATGAATTCGACTGGGTAACTTATGAGGTGGAATGGAAAGTGATAGTCACAGAAAGTGATCAAGACAGTTGCATCACTGGGATAACGAAAATTGCACTAATTGAAGATGGGTTCTCCTCTAGCAACCCAACAACACTAATCCAGTCAAAGGAATTGCCAAGTCCCTGAGTACTCTTGAAAAGGGAATGGGAAAAGAAGATAAGACTCATTTGGTGTCTACAGCTTCCCACGAATCTGAAAGGTCACATCTGTTCCTTTCTACAAAAGCCAGGAGCTCAAGAGCTACATGAGCTCAAGCCTCGTCCTTTCAGAGGGAGAAGTGCATATGCAAAGCAGAGAAGGGCACAAAGAATGATGGTTTGCATGTATTGTGCCGGAATCAACTGCAACGGGAAAATTCGTGAAGGTAGTCAAAGATGTGACCGAGGCACTAGAATGGCATCCTTCAATAGATTGGAAAAGATGGACTTTATAGAAAGAGGATTGGGCAGTCTCCACCAATCCTCACCCCTCAAACAGTTTGGCTTCTGAGAGCATGAGGTTGATCAGCTGGTATTTGTGAGGAAGCAGGCACCTATCTAGAAGAACCATTGCACTATAGAAGAAATAGCAACAACTTTCTCAGAAGGAGAAGAAGGTTCTTTGCCGCAACTACTTATTCATTGAGCCATTGATCCGCTCTTAAACTGGACAAGCATTGGGGAAGACTTCAAGTTTTCTCATGCTATCGAGTCAACCAGCCTGAATACCCTTGGCAAAAGCATCAAGCCAGTTATTAAGTCTACAGTCGAGTCTGTTGTTTCTGATTTTGTGCCAGCCTCTCCTCTTGAGGAGAGCCCAGAGTCCATGTACGTCAAGTCTATTACTCCTTCTTTGTGCAACACCGATTGCCAACCTATCCTGGGGTAAAATCGGTAAAGCAGAAGCTCCGAAGAATGCGACCAGAATGGAGTGAGAAGATTAGAGAAGAAGTTGTGAAGCAGTGGAATGCAGGATTTCTACAAGTGGTAAAATAACCCTAATGGTTGGCCAATATTGTACCAGTACCAAAGAAAGATGGCAAGGTACGAATGTGTGTGGACTTTTGGGATCTTAACAAGGTAAGCCCTAAAGATGACTTCCCATTACCCCACATTGATGTATTGGTGGACAATATAGTAGGATATGCCTTATTATCATTTATGGATGGATTCTTGGGGTACAACGAAATAAGCATGCACCCAGAGGATCATGAGAAGACAGCCTTCACCACCCCATGGGGAACCTACTGTCACAAGGTGATGCCTTTTAGGCTAAAGAATACTGTGGCAACTTATCAAAAATCAGCCACGACCATATTGCATGACATGATGAACAAAGATATGAAAGTCTATGTGGATGACATGATAGTAAAGTCAAAAGATCGACAGGGGCATATTCTCGCACTAAGGCGATTCTTTAAAAGGATTAAGAAGTATCAACTAAAGTTGAATCCTCAAAAGTGTGTATTCAGGGCAACAGCAAGAAAATTGTTGGGTTTCTTGGTGAGTGAAAGAGGTATTGAAGTCAACCCTATCAAGATGAAGGCAATTCAAGAGATGCCCATGCCTCAGACTAAGAAGCAAATACGAGGATTTTTGGGTCACATCCAGTATATCAGCAGATTCATAGCTTCGTTGACTACAATCTGTGAACCAATTTTCAAATTACTGAAGAAAGATCAGCCCAAGGAATGGAATGATCAATGCCAACAAGCTTTTGACAAGATCAAAGGATACCTCATGAACCCACTAGTATTGACACCACTGGTAGAAGGAGAGCCACTTCTGTTGTACTTATCAGTGGGAGAATATTCCATGGGCTCATTGCTAGCACAAAAAGAGACAGAAAAGGAGGCAGAGCATGCCATATATTATCTCAGTGAGAAATTCCTAGAGTATGAGACCCGATACACTTCTTTAAAAAGAACTTGTGTCTCATAGATTTAGGCAACGAAAAGGTTACGACACTACATGGTAGCTTATCTAGTACGTTTAACCTCTAGAATGGATCCAATCAAGTACCTCTTTGAGAAATTGGCCCTAACTAGAAGAATGGCCCTTTGATTACTTTTGCTATCAGAGTTTGACATCACCTATGTTACCTAGAAGTCTATCAAGGGGCAAGCTATAGCCGATCATTTGGCTGCACACCCCATGGAAGACGAAAGAGCTTTGGATGATGCCTTTCCCGATGAAGAAATCATAGCATTAGGTGAAGAAGACCCATCTAATGAATGATAGTTATTCTTTGATGGAGTAGCCAATCAAAAGGGATGTGGTGCAGGAATATTGCTTGTCACTCCTGATAGCCTTTATTTACCTTCATCATTCTGCCTCGATTTTTCCTGTACCAACAATATTGCCGAATATGAAGTTTGTGCTTTGGGACTAGAAACAGCCCTGACTGTTGGAGTGAAAAGGATCAAGGTGTTTGAAGATTCATCCATTGTCATTTGTCAGACATAAGGAAAGTGAAAGACTAGAGATGAAAAGTTGAAGTCGTATCAAAAACATCTAGAAGAGGTGATTAAACACTTTGAGAAGATCTCGTTCGAATACTTCCAGAGAGATAATAACAGGTTTGCTGATGCCCTCACAACCTTGGCTTCCATGGTAGAATGCAACCCTATGGCTAGGGTTCGACCATTCCTGGTGGAACAAAGAAGCAGGCCCATTTATTAGAATTCAGTGAACTCCCTCACTATGGATGGTCAGTCTTGGTTTGCTCACATAATGGATTTCATCAGGGAAAGGAAGTACCCGGTTGGAACAACTGAAAGAGAAAAGAAATTTTTGAGAAGATATACCACCCAATTTATCCTTTAGGAGGATTTGTTGTACAAAAGATCCTACGACGGGATACAGTTGCTATGTGTGGATGAAGAACAAGCTGCAATCATCATGGAGGAAATTCATCAAGGTCTCTGTGGACCACACCTGAATGCCAAGATGCTGGCTAAGAAGATCCTCAGACTGGGATAGGAACACAATGGAAGTAAATTGCATGGCCTTTGTCAAGAAATGCCACAAATGTTAGATATTTGCTAATATCATACATATCCCACCAACGAAGCTACATTCGTTCAGTTCTCCTTGGCCATTTTCTACTTGGGGCATTGATATCATGGGGAAAGTCAACCCTAAAGCATCTAATGGTCATGAATTTATCTTGGTAGCAATTGAATATTTCACTAAGTGGGTAGAAGTTCAATCATATGCGGTACTCACATCTGCTAAGGTGGCAAAATTCATCCAAGAAAACATTATTGGTCAGTACGGAATACCTCAAGAATTAATATCGGATCAGGGATCCCATTTCTGGGGCAAAACTGATAAAATCTGCACAAAGTTCAGTATCAGAAGGCATCGTTCTACCACTTATATGCCACAAACCAATGGGGTAGTAGAAGCTGCTAACAAGGACATCAAGGTAATCCTATAGAAAATGGTTGAAACACAAAAGGACTGGGCAAAAAAATTGTCACTTGCTTTATGGGCGTATCGGACTTCTGTGCGATCCTCGATAGGGGAAACTCCTTTCTCTTTGGTATATGGGGTTGAAACAGTGCTACTCATACAAAATCCTAGTACCATCCTTAAGGGTGCTTCTTGATAGTCAACTGCCTGAAGGAGAATGGGTAAAGGCCAGACAAGATGAGCTCAACTTTCTTAACAAAAGGCATATGAAAGCCATGGATAATCTAAAGAAATATCAACTTAGAATGGCAAGGGCCTTCAACAAGAATGTGAAGCCCCATCACATAGAAGAGGGTGAAATTGTTGTTCAAGAACAGAGAGCCTCAATTCATGACCCAAGAGGAAAATTTAGGCCAACTAGAGGGATCCATTCACTGTCAAAGAGATTTTACCAGGCAAAGCTGTGAAACTCATAGACCACAAACGTGAAGAAATACCCAGACTGGTCAACATGGATCAACTCAAGAAATATTATGTTTAAAAGGGTGAATAGCCTGAACTACATCGTACCCAATTCCTTTCGAGAGATACCTAGGCAACTTGACATGTGCAAGTGCGGTCTCAACTATCTAAAGGCAATAAATTGGTTCCTCGATTAATAATCAAAGTATCTTAAAAGATCATTATAGTTTTTGTCCCCCAAGAACCACCATGGCATGCAAGGCCATTAGGTATCTATCATTCACCTATGGTCCGTCAAACTCTTATCCAGGATTTCATCCCCTAAAAGAAAATCACCACCCGGCACCAGTTTATCAAGGCCAGTTTATCCCCCATCCTTGATTAGTAAAAAAAAAAAAAGAGCTTGATGCAATAGTGTTAAAGGCTTGGTTGTGTCAGTAGTTAATGAGTAATGCTTTGATAAATCATCACATCTCCTTTTGTTTATGATGGTTGCAGGAAAAGTCATGGGTTCATTGGATGAGACATTAAGAAAATGGACCTTGGACATAAACATGAAGGCACCAGGATTACTGGGATCTATGAATTTGTCAATGCTTGGTCAGATCGGTTGTGTAAAATTACATCACCAATTGCTCTAGCAAGTGACTTGTCACTGGGATGCCAATCTGCATATATTTCGATTTAGATTAGTTGAAATCTGCCCAACTCTTGAAGAATTTCGAGTTTGTACGCTATCTCCACCCAAAGGCAGGTTGTTCTAATCATCTTTGAAGAAAGATTACTCAGATGAAATCTAGGACTTCTTTGGATGGAAAGATGAGGAAGTGAAGCAATTTGTTAGATATGGGAAGATTAACATTCTGAATGTGGCCCAGTTCTTTGCCCAATATCTATCGATGGGAGAATCTATCAATAGAGATCCCAGGATACTTATCTATTTTGGATGATAGCCCCCTATGTTCTCCAAACTCCCGGGTATGGTGCACTGCCCGTTCTGATTGAGGTGGTAAAACAATCGAAGAAAGGAGGTGACATCATCCCTACAGTTCTTACAAAAACATTCAAAAGATTCAATGACATGAGCCATGGCCATAGATTTAGACTAGATCGTTATCAAGGGAGTCCTTTTATTTTTCAAATTTGGCTCCTTAAGAAAATAAAGTTAACTAAGCCATTAAAAGAAGGCCCACTCAGAGCTCTTTACTACCAGGATAAGAGGGAAGTTTCAGAAATCAATCTTATCACTTACTGGGAGAAGTACCTGCAGGAAAGGACTATCTGAGATATTGTATGGAGATGCCCAGGGAGGCCACAAGAATATTTTCTGATGAAGAGCCCTGGCTACAATTATATCAGGTTGATGGGATTGACTCACACATCCTTTTATTTGCCTACATACATCAACTGACAATATTGGCTCAAGGCAATAGACTCAGAGGAGTTAGTGAATATTTACCCACCCCAAGAGTTGCCTCCCCACCTTGTTACTTTCCTATCTTATCTATGGTAGGAAAGTTGTTCCCCTCCCATGTAATTCGCTTGGTAATAGAATGAGGAAATATTTGGATTTTTGTGTTATCCCGATTATCCTAATTATGACTTGAGTTATGGAATTGGTTGTGCCTAGACATTGCAAACCACAAACAAAAACAAAAAGAAAAGATTCTCTTTGTGTCAAAGATATAATTTCAATCATAAGATGCCAAAATAAAATGATGAACAAATAAGGGGGAGGGAAAAGAAAAAGAAAAAATGTGCATATGTAACTTGCAGGAGCTACAAGAACAGGTCTTGAAGAAGTAAAGTCATCATCTGAACCATACTCTAAATCATCCTCATGGAATACCAGGGAACTCATGGTTGCCAGTCCAATATTCTCCAGCCTCTGGGTCAAATCCTAAATCAGTGCCTGCTGCTGGGCATTATCCTGGTAGTAGGAGTTAACTTCGCTCTCTAAGGTAACAATTCTTCCATCCTAAGAAATATAGGCGAGGTTCATGAAGAAGAATGATGAAATAAGAAGGGTGAAAAGAAAAAAAAAGAGGTAAAAAATACCTTGGTGACCATTGCCTCACACAAGCCATGATGCATCCTCCTGAGCTTAGAATAGACCTCCGGTGATACCTGAGAAAGAGCATATCAGCCAAAGGAGGTCAAAAGTCAATTGAGGGATGGTCAGATACTCACATAGTCATAAGGATGGGCAGACCAAGGGAAGCATCTACATCTGTTCTTCACTCTAGAAGATGAGGGAGGCTAGGATTGGCTGCGTTGGGGTAGCACCAACTTGGGAAGCCATAGAAAGGGATGGTGGCTATCTTGAGAGACCCACCTGCACTGGTAGAGGGTCTAGTTTGTGATGGACCGATAGCATTGACGTGTGATTGAACTGTAGAAAGATCCACACGCCATATTCTCCCCTGAAAGAACATCAGTCAAGACTAAGGCAAAAAAAAATTGAGGCATAAAGGAGATACTCAAGGAAGAACAACGTACCACCTGACCATCAAGGCCTAAAGGGGTGCATACTATCTCCTCCTCCAAGAAGTTTTTATAGTCTTTATCCTGGTCGAAGAATAAATCATCTCATAATCCATCAGCCAAGCTCTCAATCTGGTCCATAGGAATGCACTTTGAACAATGCATGGTGCGAGGAGGGAGACAGGGAGAGAAGCATGACTCGAAAATCAGACCACTGGAGTATAACTCTCTCTCCCAAGTACTAGGCATATCCTCATATACCCCTAAACAGGACCCGATTCTTAGATAAGTATCTAGCCGAACCAGCTTCATCAGAGTTTGGGAATGTGAGTGGATGAAATGGCCTCCAAGTGACCTGCAAATCCAAGAAGAAGTAAGTACAACATATGACAGAAGGAAATTCAATGACAAATGCAGCATACCTCTATAAGGCCGTTCAGAAAAGAATGAGCAGTGGTCTCTGGAGGATGGCACTGGCCCCTGAGTACCTGACTGTCTCCCCACCTCGTAGCTATGGGAAAAGATAATGCTCAAGGATCTCTCAGTCTATGAGCAATAATCTCTAGATGCTCAAAGCACCAGGGCTGATTTGCAAGATCAAAGTAAGGAAATGCAACCAAATGAGGAGAAATGAATACAAAGGTGGAAAATTACCTGGAGGATGTAGCCCACTCCCTTGAGACCTCGGTCTCCATATGATAACAGATCCAGGGTCCATAGATGATATGCATAGGCGGCCCCACCCCAATCCTAAGCACCTACCTCCCGACGATTCCGAAAGAAAGCTACCAGGCGAATATCCACACCCCCTCGAATGTCGCTGAAAAGGCACTGACCCACAACAAACAAAAGGAAAGAGTAGGTCACCTATGCCATGTTACCAGGGTTTACCCATAGACTAGTTCTCCACCAACGTGCACTGATCTCACTAAGGCGGATATGTGTTTGATCAACTGTAATGTCAATGCTTGTTAAGTCTACAAACTCCCTGGCAGTCAGAGTCTCAGGAAGGGTCAAGGGTCTCCCCCCAAATGGTATGCCCATCAAGGCATAAAAGAACAAAGGTGTGATGGTCTCGCCAATAGGAAGATGAAAGGAGTGGGTCCTCGGCCACCATCACTCCATCAAGGTCCCTACCAGTGTCGGACTGAATTCTCAGGTCTCTATGAAAGCTAAATGACTTAGGCAAGATGATTCAACCATCTCCTTCACTCTACGAGGAAGTATCCTATACCATGACCGAACCATGTTCAGATGGCCATACAGGGCCAAAGTTGGTGGTACCCCCCCCCTTCATGCTAATAAAAAAGGGTAACAATCAAAATAATAAAAAAAAAATATAATAAAAAAATGAATGAATGAGAAAACAATAAATGAAATGTAAAGACTTACCCAAGAACCCCATGTAGAGTTGCAGATATAGTTCCGAGGTATTATGCAGAGTCTGTCCGGAGTTCTAGTCTGCAAGGCACTTGTCCCTTTGAGAAGAACTACTACAACTGTCCAGTTAGATTTCTCCACAAGTCTTTTCCTCTTTCTTCTTTCAGCCACATTTCCCAAAATCATAAAAAACCCCAAGAAGTTCCCCAATTTGCACATAAGCCCACAAAAATGTCAAATTCTCCAAATAACTCCCTCCTCAAGAATTATGAAAATCTTCAAGGAGAAGATGAAGAACTTTAAGGAAAACTCTAACATCTTTGAAGAAATTTGAAGAAACCTAAGAAAATGCGAAATGGTTCGGATCTTCGAGAAGATTCCAAAAACCCGAACTCACTCACTCACAAATCGTTCCTAACTCAGAAAAGTCAAAATGGGGAATAAACAAAGGAGGTGGTACCATTTTATGGAGAAAATTCATTTTCCCAAAAAAATAATTTGATTCCAATTCCAAGGTACAAATAAAAAATTCTTACCACCAAAAAACAAAATAATTTGTGGTAGGTAAAAAATCAATATCACATAGAAAGTAAAATCTACTTGGTAGATAAAAATACATGAAAGTGGTAGGTGAAAATTATATCACATGAAAAAGAGGAAGGTAAAAGTAAAAATTTTATTGATGGGTAAAAGAATTTCTCATAGTCCAAATCAAAAGCAAAAGCAAGATTCCAAATCAAAAGTCAAAATTCAAGGTTCAAGATTCCAAATCAAAAGCCAAAATTCAAAGTTCAAAGATTTCAAATCAAATCCAAATCAAGAGCAAATCAAGATTCCAAATCAAGGAGCCAAAAATCAAGAATTAAAGAAAGAAAAGAAACAATTGTATTCACCCGGCCCCAGGTGGCCCAATTGCATCTACCCGACCCCAGGTGGCCTAACTCTTTGAATCGGTTTTGAGTGGACCGATCTCATTATTGATTCCCTAAGCTGGCACATGGAAAGCCCAGCTTGGGAGAATCCAAGAATCAAATATTTTTGTCTGTTGCAAGATTGGAAAGGTAGTGAATTCCTCTCTTGTAACCATTAGTCCCAGATAGTCCAGATTGGCTTAAGAGACCCAGCCTAGAGATCAATTTCCCCAAAGTGGCACATGGAAAGCCCAACTCGAGAGAATCCAAGAATCAGATATTTTTTTCTGTCTGAAGATTGGAAGAGCAGCGAATTTCTCTCTTGCAACCATCAATCCTAGATGGTCCAGATTGGTTCGAAAGACCCAACCTGGAGACCAAATTCCCTGAACTAGCACATGTAAAGCCCAGCTAAGGAAAAGTCAAAGATCAAAATATTAACATCTTTTGCAGGATTGGAAGAACAGGGAATTTCTTTCCTACAATCGGCAGCCCAGGTAAGTCCTAAAACTCTATAGTAATTGAGTGATATTATCTGTTGCATTTTCAACTCCGCCATCAATGAGCAAAATGATGGTAGCACATGCTCCAAGTGACAAAATGTGGTCGTTCTTTTCTTTGCCCTTCAGCCGTTGGCACAAGCCTCGGCCAAAGAGGGGCATTCTGTAGACACCCAATTTTATCACCCTCCTCCAGCTATAGTGAATTACGGGTCTTGGATGTGACTTTTTGCTTTTGATCGATGGAGAGGATTGATTAAGGAAACCTAGAAACATTCCCCACCTACCGAAAACCCTGAAATCCTATGTGAGAGAAAAGAGGGTCCAATGTTTGACATTTTATATATAGAGGAATCTGGTTAGGATGACCGTATAGATGGATAGTACTCAAAAATACAATTTCGACGATATATGGTGCATCAAAATCAGACCATCGGATCTCTCGCAATTGTCCCCAAAAAATTGCATTTTTTACACGTGCTAGCCAACCTGCTGGAAACTTAGAGAAATTTCCCACCTATCCAAATACCCTAAAAACATCCCCCACCTAAAAAACCTTGGAAACCCCATGCAGAAGAAAAGAGGATCCAATTTTGACATTTTATATACTGAGGAATCTGGTCAAGATGACCATACGGATGGATAGTGCTCAAAAATACGATTCCAACGATATATGGTACTTCAAAATCCAACTGTTGGATCCTAAAAAAATCATATTTTTTGCTCACATACTGCGCATTGGCTAGCTAGCCAATAGGCCAGTAGGCAAGCCTTGCGCACCCCCATGCATGCCTCAAGCCCCCACAGCAAGCCTTATATGCCCCTGCAGCAAGCCTTATGCGCCCCCATAGAACGCCCCATATGCCCCCGTAGCACGCCCCATGCGGCCCCGCAGCAAGCCCATGTGCCCCCATAACACACCCTGCACACGCTTACAGGCTAGCCTGTGAGCAGCTACTAGCCATCCCGCGCACACGCAGGCCATCTTGTGAGCAGCAAGGCAGCCCACACATGCACAGTCCAACCTTTGTCCAGTAATAGCCAGCCCGCGTGCATGCCCTGTGCACAATGCAGCCACTATACCCCCTCTTCCAATCTCTCACATACGCTCATGCATGCCCCGTGCACCTCAACCCAGCCTCGTGTGCCTCCGTCAATGACCGGGATTTGTGTTCCACTGATCCGGTGCCCACTTGTGCATATGCATTACCCCACCAGTGTACCTACACTGCAACCTCCCATTGGCTCAGGAAAATAATCTTTTTACCTTATTGGCCCAAAAAATTTCATCTTTTCCCTATTAGTCTAAGAAAATCCCCTTCCCTCCCATTGGTCCAAATTTTCATACTTTCTTTCCATTGGTCCAAAAAAATCACTTCTTGCCCCCATTGGCTAAGGAATTTCCCTTTCCCTCCCCATTAGTTTAAGGATCCTATAAATACCCCCTCCCTTTGGTTTTTCACACCAACATCACAACTGTACAACCACTCTTAGAGAGAGAAGCTCTACCCTCTCTCCTCCTCCCCTCCCCCTTTGAGTTTCTTCGGGTCTTCGGAGCTTTCTTCGTCAAGATTCGAAATTCTTTTCAGATCTTCGAAGTGTTCTTTGGGACTTTGAAGATTTTCAATCCAAGTTTTTAGTTCAATCCATTTTTTTCCAAAATAGTATTTTTTTAGCTTCCCTCCTTTGAGTGTTCTTGGTTTTTATCAAAAGTAGAAATCCCTCCCCCCTTGAGGTTCTTCGGGTTTACGAAGAGACCTTTGTCAAGATCCAGAGTTCTATTCGGATCTTCAAAGTGTTCTTCGGGGCTTTGAGGATCTTCAATCCATTTTTAGGCCAATCTATATCTTTCTAAAAATAGCCATCCCTAGCGAAAGCTCCGCCCAAGTGCCCTTGGAATTTTTTTAAAAATAACCATTCCTAGTGGAAGCTTTGTCGGAGTGCCACCTCAGTCTAGCCCTCCCGTAGCTTATCCCCAGCGAAAGCTCTATTAGAGTGCCACCTCATCCTAAGCCTAGAAATAGCCTTCCCTAGTTGAAGCCCTGCCTGAATCCAAATCTGGAAATAGCCTTCCCTAGCCGAAGCTCTATCCGAATTCAAATCCGAAAGTAACCGTTCCTAGTTGGAACTCTGTCCGAATATCATCATAGTTAGCATCTCTCGAGAAAGGAAGTTGGAGGTCAAGATCATCTTCCCTTGAGCCAAGAGAATCCGAAAGACAGTCTGAGCCAGTACTAATCAGGAGTCCACTCATCTTGACCCAAAATAGGGGTTAAGTTTAGCTACAGTTTCTCAATAGAATCGTCATCATATAGACTTTATATTGACTTTGTTTTAGTGTATATAATTATTTAAATTCAATTGTACATATGAATGACAACTTAGACATGCATGCAGAACAAGAATAATTATGGAAAATATTTAATGTTAAGCATCTAGTAGGAAGTCCGGTCGAACTGGGTAGATTGGGTGCCTAACACCTTCCCAACTCTATAACTTGACACTTACCCTAAATCTCTGGACTAGACCAATTATCAGGTCCTTTTCTTAGGAATTGGACCCACCTCAGGGTCCTAGGCCCATAACCCTAGGTGGTGACTCTAAACCCCCCTTTTTGTATAATCTTTATCCCTATATTAGACCATCATCCACTAGTCGCTCACTCCGTACTCAGGTCCAGAGGAAAAAGAGTCACTAGCCACAAGCACGACTGTACCTGTGTCATCGTTTAAAAAGTGTGTATACATGGGGTGAGCTTTCCAACTCGCTCAGTGAGGGGTGGGGTCAAGCACATCCAAGCAAGACAGTAGTAATAATAATTCATGATGTATGATAGCGAACATTAAACACATAGTCCATGATGTTCGTGATGCAGTTCATTTATTTGTTATCTACCTAATAATACAACCTAAGTTTGGTAAATGCTGATACGGGGCATTAGGCTATATCCTTCATCTCGGAACCGCCATCGACTACGTAAGGATACAAACCCTAGCCATGAATATAAGCCTGCCAATCCCTGTATAAGTCCATGGGGTCACCCAGCAAACCCCTGATAACCCCCTCCTAATAGTCATGGCACTGGTAATACATTGGCCACGCTAGACAAGTTCCCACCTCTTATTACAATCACATTGTACCACGGGTGTGGCATTCCAGAAGGCACATCGAACATATCACAATGGGTTATCCAACACCTCAACCCCTGTTGGTAAGGGTTCGTAGTATAGGGAATGATACCTGACCAAATATATGCTACATGCCTTCATAGTGATACAATTACTATGAATTACACGATACCAACAAGACCTCGGCCACAAAGTGTAATCCATCTCCAAATACAGTCCCGGGCACACGCTACTAGCAAAACCTGGTCACAAAGTGAAACCCAAGACTATTAACCTAATCTAGGATACATATCACAGTTGAGTATGGACTATGCAACACCGGTACCAACCATCAGCCATGAAGGGTATCCATTTTCAAATACAGTCTCGGGGTACACGATACCAGCAAGACCTTGGACATAAGGTATAATCCACGACTACAACTAACTCTAATGCACATAATCAATGCATGAATGCAACATACACACGACAATCATGGCACCGGTATCAGCTCGGCCATACTAGATTTTGTCTCACACACATAACCAAACACACGACGATCATGGTACCGGTACCACCTCTGCCACACCAGATCCCGTCATACATATAAATGAACGATTCATATGAAATCCATTAGAATGTAATATATGATAATCACCATTATCATGTAGGCAATATACTTAAGCATATTAAATCTACGCATGTGAACAATTCTATAATAATTAAACAATCCAAAATAAAACAACCATCCCTCACCTTGTTGATCTCTGCTTATGTTAGGGTTTAGATAAGGCCACCGATCAATCCACTCAATTTTGATCTTGTTGCTCGTGTGTATCACTATCCTAGACTAAGGATAGTCGTACATCAGTACATGTCAGAAATAATCAGAGGGACCCACATGGATCACCCCCAAAGGTATAGACAAAATCCATCAATGATAGTAACGTCACCAGAAACACCCACCGGAAACAAGGATTTTCCACCTGAAATATCTGTCCTATTTCTGGTGGAGCTGACAGAGAACTCCTAAGGCTCATTGGTCCACTGGAAATATGCCACCGAAACTAGACCCAGTGGATTCGATGGGCTGTTTCTGGTAGTGGTTCAGGACAGTCCACCCATTTTGGGGCTTTTCGGCTCGGGCCCAATCGCTTGGATTTGTTCTATGGAGTTTATAGGGGATGCCCCCAGCATCATTCTAAACCAATAAAATCTCGATTCCACCTAGCCGTTTAGGAGATACGTCAATCGAACGATTAAAACCCTAGTTGGCCTTTTGGAAATATATATGGTCGGAGCTCACCGGGCTCAATTCGAGCTCGACAATAACACCGGGAGGGTAGAACACACATTCTACTACCTTAACATGGTTTGTACACTAAGATTCCATCCATACCTAGCTTTGTCTAGGTTGAAATGAAGAGAGAGAGTGGTGAAAGTGAGTGTACTTACCTCTAAAGTGATTCTGGCAATTTGGCGGCAACCGGCACCAAGGTAAGCCTTCTCCTTCTTCCCTTCTTCCTTCTTATCCTTTTTCTCTCCTTTTGTACATTGGATACAATTGAAATTCGGAAATGAATTCCTTATTTCTAACTTATAAGTTAAAATGGACGTTAAGGTCTGTTTTGTTGGACGTTATTCAGACCAATTGGGTTATTATGACTTTTGGAGCTCGAGAACTCATCCACTTGGGTTCAAAATGTGTTCACATCATAAGCAAAGTGTGGGGGATGATTTGGGATCATCCGAGATTGTAAGCGATGCGAGTGGTAGGACCCATGGGAATTAACACCATGAGAGCAGCCTATTATGTTCATCAGAAACATCCCACCAAATTCAGGCCCAGTGGATTCGATGGCATATTTTCGGTGGTCAAGACAGCTTGCTGTCCTATGGCTAGTCTTGCACAGGTGGTTGCCCTCGGCCATGCTCAAGGCCTTTCGACAACTTCGATAAGTGCCTAGACTTATGTGTGAGGAGTTGGGTCACTTATCGTTTGGGATTGGAAGGTACAAATCCCGTCCAATTAGACTGGCATGCGATGCACAAACACTTTGGGTCATCTCTCCACCTTTGGCAATGGGTGGTCACGAGCTAAAACTCGGTCATGCTTTCGATCTTTGGTCTGAGACCTATCACAACAGTTCAAATCAGACCAAGTCAGGGTATGGGTGTAACATTCCCCCACCTTACAAGAATTTTGTCCTCAAAATTGAACATACCAGGCAAATCAAACAATCTAGGATACTGCTTCAATATATCATCTTCCCACTCTAAGGATGCTTCCTATCCGGGGTGGTTCGTCAATTTCACCTTGACAAAGGGAATGGTGCAATTGTGGAGAACATGCTCTTTCTGGTCAATAATCTTCTCCGAAAACTCCACGTAGGCAAAATCCTTGTCCAATTCACGAGGTATGTAAGTCAAGACGGGAGTGGGTTCGGGAATATAATTCCTTAATATAGAAACATGGAAGACATCATGTGTACCTTCCAACTCTGGTAGTAAAGCTATCCTGTAAGCTACTAGTCCGATCCTCTCCAGTACATCATACGGTCCCATAAACCTTGGACTAAGCTTTCCCTTCTTATCAAACCGCATCACCCCTTTCACTGAGGAGATCCGCAAGAACACCTTATCTCCAACACCAAACTCTAGATATTTTCTCCTAACATTCATGTAGCTTTTCTGCCTAGACTGAGCTACCTTGATCCTTTCTCTGATCACATTCACCTTCTCACTAGTGGCCTGTATCAAATCTGGAATATGCGCTCACCAACCTCATCCCAATAGAGTGGAGTTCAGCACATCCTTCCATATTGTGCCTCAAATGGGGACATTCTGATGGTGGCTTGATAACTGTTGTTGTAGAAGAACTCAATAAGGAAAATGTGTTCATCCCAACTATAACTCATATCCAAGGCACTTGGTCGGAGTAGGTCCTCCAATGTCTAAATAGTCTTTTCCAACTGATCATCGATTGGAGGGTGATAGGCAATGCTGAAATCCAACTGTGTACCCATAGCCTTTTGTACACATGTCCAAAACTTGGAAGTGAACCTGGGATCTCGATCAGAGATGATACTAACTAGTATACCATCCAATCTGATGATGTTATCGACATACAACTTAGCTAACTTGTCCATAGAAAATGTGATCATGATTGGGATAAAGTAAGCTATCTTGGT
Organism: Macadamia integrifolia; assembly: GCF_013358625.1. Taxonomy (NCBI): domain Eukaryota; kingdom Viridiplantae; phylum Streptophyta; class Magnoliopsida; order Proteales; family Proteaceae; genus Macadamia; species Macadamia integrifolia. The sequence goes on along the minus strand of NC_056558.1, from coordinate 7,572,184 downwards.
CAAGCGGTCCACAACTACCCAAATGGCATCCATACCCTTCTGTGTATGGGGTAGGCCTATGACGAAGTGTATGGTAATATTCTCCCATTTTCACTCCGGAATAGGTAGGGACTGTAACAACCCATACGGCCTCTATCTCTTAGCCTTGACTTGCTAGTATATGAGGCATCTAGACACATGCATGGTCACATCATTCTTCATTCCTTTCCACTAGTAGGAGCCTTTGAGGTCCTTGTACATTTTAGTGCTGCTGGGCTGAATGGAGTACGGAGAGTTATGTGCCTCTCTCAAAACTATGTCTCACAAATCACCATCACTGGGTAACACAACCTCCCTTTGAACTTGAGAATTTTGCTTTTAGTTATAGAGAAATCCGGGTCCTTTTGGTTTCCTTCCTGGTATTTCGCTATCAGCTTCTGTAACTCTGTATTAGTAACCTGAGCTGCAGTGATTCTATCCATCAGACTAGGTTGTATCACCAATTTCGATAGTGATAAAGTGACATTCTACAAATTATTCCAAGTCTAGTTTCCTGTCCTCCTTTAGGAGACACTCATTGGTGGTTAGTGATGTAAGATTCAGTGACTGGGATTTTTGACTAAGTGCATCAACTACCACATTGGCCTTTTCTGGGTGATAGTGGATAGTACAATCATAATCCTTCATTAGCTTTAACCAATGCCTCTGTCTCATGTTGAGGCCTTTTTGGGTGAAGAAGTATTTGAAGCTCTTATGGTCACTGAAGATCTCACTCTTCTCACCATACAAGTAGTATCTCAAGATTTTCAGTGCAAAAATCACAACTGCCAACTCCAAATCATGGGTGGGGTAGTTCTTCTCATAATCCTTCAACTGATGGGATGCATAAGCAATGACTTTCTCATGATGCATCAATACAAAACCCAATCCTAGCTTAGAGGCATCATTATACACAATCATACCACCTGTACCTTTTGGAATAGTCAAAACTGGGGCTAATACCAACCTTTGCCTTAGCTCCTCGAAGCTCTTCTCACAAGCATCAGGCCACTCAAATTTTATATCCTTTCGTGTGAGTTAGGTCATCGGAGTAGCAATGCGAGAGAAGTTCTCGATAAACCTCCTGTAGTATCCAACCAATCCCAAAAAACTACGTATGTCTGCTACACTCTTGGGAGTCTCCCATTCTAGAATTGCCTTCACCTTTCCTGGTTTGACCTCTATACCCTTGTCTGAAACAATATGGCCTAGGAATGCCACCTGTGACAGCCAAAATTCGCACTTGCTGAATTTGGCATAGAGTTGCTTCTCCCTCAGCCGTTACAGTACTAACATTAGGTGAACAACATATTCCTCTGCACTCTTGGAGTAGACCAAAATGTCATCAATGAATACTATCACAAACTTATTTAGGACATCCTATAATACCTGATTCATCAAGTCCATAAATGTAGTCGATGCATTGGTCAAACCAAATGATATTACCAAGAATTTATAATGTCCATACCTTGATCTGAAGGTTGTCTTACTGACATCACTATCCTTGATCCTAAGCTGGTGGTAGCCTGATCTAAGGTTGATCTTGGAGAATACCTTGGCATCCTGTAACTGATCAAATAAATCATCTATCCTTGGCAAAGGATACTGGTTCTTGATGGTTATCTTATTAAGCTCCTGGTAATCAATGCACAATCTCATACTTCTGTCTTTCTTCTTGACGAACAACATTAGTGCTCCCCTTGGAGACACACTAGGTCTAATGAATCCCTTCTTTTGAAGGTCTTGAAGTTGCATCTATAATTCCTTCAACTCTGTGGGGGCCATACGGTACGGGGCCTTTGACACTAGTACCGAGTTGGGGAGTAGGTCTATAGCAAACTCTGTCTCTCGGTCCAGGGGAAAACCTATCAAGTCATCCAGGAATACATCCAAAAATTCCCTCACCACATCTAGGTCGGCCAATGACTTAATCTCTATTTCAATATCCATCACAGTTGCTAAGTAGCTTTGACATCCCTTGAGTAGCTTCTTCATATGGAGTGCAGATAAAACAACCTTTTTGGGTTTCTTGAGCTTACCCCCTTGGAACACAAACTCATCATCATCACAAGGTCTGAAAATGATAGTCTTCTCTACACATAGCACACTGGCTGTGTATACAGACAACCAATCCATTCCTAAAATCATAATAAAGTGGGTCATATCCAGCTCGATCGAGTGAGCATTCAACTCATGATCACCTATGGTCATTGGACAAGGCTCATAAACATAGCTTAAACCCACTACACTTCCTGTAGGGGTGCTCATAGCCAAACATTGAGTCAGTCCCTTGTGTAGAATTCTTATATTCTTCGTAAATGCTAGTGACGCGAACGAATGCGAGGCTCCTGAGTCAAATAACACATATGCAAGAAATAATAATATCAATAATGTACCTATCACTACACCGGGTGTAGCCTCAGCATCTTTTGTAGTCATAGCAACACTCTACCCTATGGTCTCTAGCCCTATAAGGGCTGCACTGGTCTAGGGGCTGAATATGTCTGTTGGGGCCTAGGTGGAATAGTGTATGGTGCATCACCTGACCTTCGATGGGGACATGTCCTTGCCATATGGCTCGGCTGATCACAATGAAAGCACCTCGGGCTCGATCCCAAAGACTAAGATACAACACTAGATCGGGAGGACTGGGAAGTTTGACTAGCATTAGGCTTCCTAAAATGCACTGAAGTTGGGTTGACATAGGCCACTTGAAAATTTTTGCTGCCCCTCGAGAAGTTATCTCTATACCGATCTTCAATAGATTTGGACACTTGGACCACCTCAGTATAGGTCTGTAATTTCAACCCCACAATGGTTGACCCAATACTTGGCCTCAACCCTTTCTCAAACTTCTTCACTTTAGCTCTATCACCTCTGAGATGTTCATAAGCAAAATGGAATAGCTCCTCGAAGTGTTGCTGATACTCGAGCACAAACCGGGAACCTTGAAGCAATTGAGAGAATTCTCTCTCTCTCCTATCCTTGAAGCTTTTCAAAAAATAGTTCTCAAAGAAGGCCCCTTTGAAGTCTACCCAAGTGGGGTTAGCCCTCAGAATAGGCTAGGAGGCACTCCACCAATCATCCACTTCATTCTGTAACTGATAGCCGACAAATAAAATCTTTTGCTCATCAGTGTAGCCCATCAATCTAAAAACCTTCTCCATTCCACAATCCATCTTGATAGATACAACGCGTCTTGGCCCACTTTTGAGAAGCATTGGGACCTAAGCCGTTGAAACTTCTCCATCATTTTTGTCAAGTCTATCAAACCCCCTACATGGGCCTGGGCTTGATCCAACATCGGGTCTTGCACCTGCCCATGCACATTTGGATGCCCTTGCCCATGCACTTGTGCCCCACCAGACGTTTGAAGAGTAGCCAATCCAGTGGGTATTGGAATAGGTGCCGGTGAAGTACGAGGTGCGGACAGTGCATTACGGGTTTCCATTGCCACCTAAATCCTATCATCGATCTCAGCCATAAACTTGTTTTGCCTTTCTTCAACTCCCCGCATCATATTATCCATGATGGATGCCACATCCTAGGCTGTAAGTACCGGTGGAGCTGGAGGTGCATTACAGGGTCTACCTCGATTCCGTGCAGAGGAAGCGGGAGGTGATAGGTGTGATCGGGATCAAGATCGAGTGTTCCTGTGTGACATGACTCCTATGGAGGAATCTGATTAGTGCACATACAAATACAAGGTTGCATGTAATTGGAACACATGCATGCATAGTGGGTCCCACACATATACAATAGGCAAAATTAGGGTTAGGGTATGTGTATAGTTGGGGTCCGCACATATTTGGATTTGATAGCCTATATATTAAGAAGGGGGCACACAATTAGGGCAACAAAATAATAATTTAGATTTAAAAAATAAAATAAATTTATTTTCCAATTTAGTCCATTGGAAACAGGGAGACTTCTCACTGGAAATATGGCTTAATCCACTAGAAATATCAGTGTTATTTTCGATGGGCAAAATAGAGAGCAATTTGGGATTTTTCACTTCGACAGAAACAGGCACTGGAAGCATGCCCAGTGTTTCCAGTGGGATGTTTCCAGTGACTCCAAAAAGGCTATAAATAGGCTCGAGTTTGGGTTTCATTGTACAAAACCCTATTCTAACTTGTGGAAATGGTGTGGAAACGGTCAAGGAGGACTTTTCAATCCATTAGACTGGCACGCAATGCATGAACACTTGGGTTCATCTGTCCCCCTTTGGCAATGGGCTGTCGTGAGCCAAAACTTGGCCATGCTTCCGATCTCTGATCTGAGACCTATCACAACATATCAGATTAGATTGAGTCAGGGCATGGGTGTAACATTACTGACCACCCTTGGAGCTACTGTTCCTAGCAGTCCTTGCTTCTTCAACTTTTATGTGCTGCCGCCAAAGGCATTCCCAGTTCTGTAAACTGTCTTCCTGGGTAAGGAGCCCTCTAAGTGGGAGCATCTGACTCTATCACAAATGGTTGTGATTGTTAGGTGTTCACCACGATGATTATTGGACCATATATACCACATTGGTCTCAAGGCCCTTACCTCACCCACTCTTGGCACCTTTTCCCAAATCTTGGGATACTCCCTAATACTGTGCATCTCTTAGGATTTTGTTCTCAACACGTGTTCCTGTGGCAATCAGCGCCTCAAAGGTTTATAGGTGCTATAGTAGACAACATCATAGTGAGGTTAGGAAAGTGGTGATCTACCATCTTGGCAGCCTTGTCCCTGAACCTCATCAAAAAAGTGGTGAACCCTTCCCAAGGCTGCTGTCTCAGGTTTTAAGCTCTCGACGCTTCTCTATCTCAATGTTGTAGGAGTATTGCTTGGTGAAGGCTTTCACAACTGCTGTCTAATTTTGAGTCTGTGTGGATTCTAATTGCATGAGCCATCTTAGTGTTGGCCCTGATAGTGTTAACATGAATGCTTGGCCCATCTAATTATCAGCAAGCTACCGTAATTTCACGATGCTGACGAAGACCTTTATATGAGCCTTAGGGTCACCTGAACTGTCGAACCTATCTATTTACCATTTGGACTTTTCAGGGATCCTTGCCCCAGAAAAGAAGCTCATCTCATCAAAATCTACTATTTGATTCTCTTGGCCTTTCCCTGCTCGGATTAAAGTCTTGAGCCTCTCTAATTGGTCTCGAGTTCTTCTTTCCCTCTCTGTCTCTGGAGGTTCCATCTAGACATGTGTTGCAAATTCTTCCTCATCCTCAATCACAACCTTTGGTGGGGGAACTCGAGAATAAGCTCCTCTTTGACCATTTAGATGGGTTGGTTCCGTTCTTCTGAGTCAACTCTAAAGAAAGTTTCACGGTGACCCATGGGCCTGTCCTGTTCCTGCTCTCCTCTGATCGAAGTCGGGTTAGCCCTAGGATCAGTCCTAGGAGGGTTACGTAACAGGTGCAATACTTGAGCTAAACCATTCTTTTTTACTTCAGCCATTTCTACCTGCAATGTCTCTATAAGGTGGACCCATACTTGCTCAGGTGCTTCAGCGTTGGGTGGATCCATGTGGACTGGACTGTGATCACTTGGAGAAAGATAATCCCGAAGAGATGATGGAGGTGACACTGGACTTAAGCGAGTCAACCGATTATCCTGACGCATCCAAATGGACCACGGATATTCCTTGAGGCGTGGAATTGTGCCTGAACCTTAAGTGATTCGCTTTAGGATTCTTGTATTCCCACCCCTTTTATGCATTTGTTCACTGATTTCTCAAATAATGATTCATCCAAAGTTAGTCCACCTAATGATAGGGGGTGGATTGAGGTCGATACCCCTGGTCCACTCAATGTCATGAGTGGGGAAACACATAAACGTGTATAGAATATTCTTGCAAGACATTCCATGTCGATAAATTCATGCTTTCCTTAATCTTGCCCCACTAGGTGACCTTCCTCCTAGTTTTCTTGAGTCTTTGGACAATCTACCATTTTGCGTGACTTTTAATGTGAATCACCCCTGAGTCATACATACCAAATTGCATGCAATATTGTTCTTAAGGAGGAAGGACACCCTTTTATCCGAAACCCACTTAGGACAGCATTTCCTTATGACTAGAATGCGTTGTAGGAAGATTGCTTCCCAAGACCTCAAACAAGTTCTACAGGTTAGCTTGTGATGTTCCTAGCATTCTCCATCTATTTCCTACATGATGCGAGTATGCAGTGGATGCAATAGGACAGAATAGGTATCCTTGACAGGATCTATGTACTCAAGGTAAGTGATCCATTTGTTATACCCATAGGTACGAGATCAAGGGGGTAGCGTCCTTACTCATTACTCGTGACTACACACGAGGTTAAGCAACTACCTACAAGGGTGGTGGAACCCATGAGAGAGCATGTGGATAAGTATAATGTGAGGTTACCATCGTTCGATCTCAGAATGTCATAAGGTGCACGGACCTCCCCGAGGGTGCTGGCATTATGAACATCCTTACGGTTTGATAATACCCCACACTCTTATACAGGAAGCGGCTATCATTTACTCTTAAAGTACTCTCTATGACATGCACTAACCTCCCCGAGGGTGCAGGTATGACAGAAAGTCTCTCGCCAAATGATTTCACTTCGAGCACAATGCATGATGTGGTTAGCGAATACATTTACAAATATGGGGTTAGCCAAACATGCTTTTGAACAGATGTGGTGGAAAATGTTCTTGCATTTAAATGTAGCATCTAGTTTTGGAAGCTTGACAAGTCCCCAATGGAGTCGCCACTGTGAGGGTAGCGGCCAGAAAGTATCTCTCCTTTTTTTGGCCCTCTCTCCTATTTGTGCCTCTGCGGTACCACCATATCACTGCTCAGTGATATGTGGGGGCCTATTTCGTAGAGCTCTGCTCTCTCTCTCTCTCTCGAGGAGGAGGAGGAGGAGTGCGGTTTGAAGGTACATTGTCCTTAGGCTGATGATGGTCCAATAGGGGATTGGGATCATGCAAAAGGGGTTTGGAGTCACCACCTAGGGTTATGGGCCTAGGACCCAGGGGTGGGTCTGATTCCTAAGGAAAAGGCCTAGAAGTTGGTCTAGTTCAAAGAATAGGGTATGTGTCAGATTGTAGAAGTGGGAAGGTGTTAGGCACCTAATATACCTGGTTCAACCGGTCTTCCTACTAGATGCTTAGGAATGAACATTTTCCACAATTATTTCTATACCACTTGTATGGCTAAATAATGACATATATATACATAACAAAAGGGTAATTACATATGTACACTAAAACAAGGTAAATAAAGAATCTACATTGTGCTAATTTGGGTGAGTGATTATACCTAAGCTTAAGCCCTATTTCGGGTTAAGAGGGGTCCAATCCCTGAATTGGACCATCATCAAAACCCACCCCCGTCTCAAATGATGAGTTTTTCACTCTCACAAAATAGGCCCCCACGTATCTCAAAGCGGCGATACAATGGTGTGGGGCCCGTAAGCAAAGCACACAAGACACGAACCCCTCCCCTAGCATGAAAGAGAAGGAGAGAGGAGAGAGGATGGGGAGGCATAGCCCATTTCTGTAGCCACTACCCTCATAGTCATTTCTTAGCTGGGTTGGATGTGTGAAGATACATCACCAATTACTTCAACAGGTGCCTTAACACTAGGATGCCAACTTGCATATATTTCAGTTTGGATTAGTGGAGATTTGCCCAACTCTTGAAGAATTTCAGGTTTGTATGCTATCTCCACCTAAAGGCAGTTTTTTCCAACCCTCTTTGAAGGAAGACTGCTCAGAAGAAATTCAGGATTTCTTTGGATGGAAAGAAGAAGTAAAATAGTTTGTCATGTATGGGAAGATCGACGTTCTGAAGGTGGCTCAGATCTTCATCCAATATCTACTAATGGGAGGAATACATTAGTAGGGATCCCTGGATGCTTATTTACTTTGTATGATAGCTCGTTATGTTCTCCACACTCCTGGGCATGGTGCATCATCTGTCTTGATTGAGGCAGTAAAACAGTTGAAGAAGGGAGGTGACATCGTCCCTACGGTTCTTGCAGAAACTTTCAAGCGATTTGATGACATGAGCTATGGCCATAGATTCGGATTAGATCATTATCGGGGGAGTGCTACTATTTTTCAGATTTGGATCCTCAAGAAACTAAAGCTCACCACACCACTAAGGGGAAGCTCACTTGGAGTTTTTTGTTACCGGGATTAGAGAGAAGTTCTAGATTCAACCTTATCACCGATTGGGAAAAGTACCCGCGGGAAAGGACTATGCAGGATATCGCATGTTGGTGTCCAGGGAAGCTACAAGAAGATTTTTTGATGAATACCCTTGGCCAAAACTATGTCAGATGGATGGGATTGACTCACACGTCCTTTTATTTGCCTATGTACATTAGCCGACAATACGGGCTCGAGGAGATAGACCCAGAAGAGTTAGTGAACTTTCATCCACCTCAAGAATTGTCTCCCCACCATGTTATTAACCTATCTTGTCTATGGTAGGAAAGTTGTCCCCCTTTTCATGTAATTCACTTGGTAATGGAATGAGGAAGTATTTGGATTTTCGTGTTATCCCGATTATTCTAATTATGACTTGAGTTATGGAACTGATTGTGCCTAAGCATTGCAAGCAAACAAAAAACCAAAAAAAAAAAAAACAGAAGAGAGAGATTTTCTTTGCTCCAAAAGTAAGTTTTCATAAGATGCTGAAATAAAATAATAAACAAACAAGGAGAGCGAAAAAGAAAGATCCATATGTTTGTGTTTGCAGGAAATATAGGAACAAATCCCTATGGGTCAGAAGCCATCATCTGAATCGTACTCTGAACCATCCTCATGAAGCACCAAGGAATCCACAAATGCTAGTCCAACCTGCTCCAGCCTCTGGGTCAGGTCCTGAATCAGTGCATCCTGCTGTGCAATTTCTTGCTCGTAAGAACTGACTTGGCTCTCCAAGGCAGAAATCCTCCCATCCTAAGGAATATAGGAAAGGATCAAGAAGAAGAAGAATAATGAAAGGAGAATGGCAAAAAGAAAAAAGGGGAAGGTATGAAATATCTTGGCAACTATCACCTTGCATAGGCCATAGAGCATCCTCCTAATCTCAGTATAGACCTCCAGGGACACCTGAGAAAGAGCATATCAGCTAAAGGAAGTCAAGAGTTAATTGGAAAATGATCAGATACTCACATAATCATAAGGAATAGGCAGCCCAAGGGAAGCATCTACATCTATGTTCAGCTCCAGAAGATGAGGGAGACTGGGTTGGCTGCATTGGGATAGGTCCAGGAAGGGAAGCCACGAAAAGGGACATTAACAACTCTGAGAGACTAGCCGGCACTGGTAGAGGGTCCTGCTTGTGAAGGATTGGTAGCACTAGCATGTGACCAAACAACAAAAGGATCTACACGTCTCACTTTCCCCTGAAAGAACATTAGTCAAGACCAAAACAAGGAAGAATCTGTAAGAATTACTCAAGAAAGGGCAACATACCATTGAACCATCAGGACCAAGAGGGGTACACACTGTCTCCTCCTCTAGGAAGCTCTATAGTCCCTATCCAGATCAAGAAAGGAGACCCTCCCATACTCGGTTAGCCAAGTGCTTCACTTCATCTACAGGGACAATCTTTGGATAACGCATAGTGGGTGGAGGAAGACCGGGAGAAGGGCGTGGATCAATATCTGACCACTGGGGTACTACTCTCTCTCCTAAGTACCAGGCGTGGCCCAACATGCCCTGAAAAAGGACTCAGTTCTCGGACAATTGATGAACTAAGGCGACTCTCTCGGAATCCGAAAGTATGAGGTCATGGAATGGTCTCCAAGTAATCTGCAAAACCAAGGAAGGGTAAGTACAACATCAGGAAAATAGAATTTCAATGTCAGACATGGTATACCTCAGTAAGATCATTCAAAAGAGAACCAACAGTGGTCCCTGGAGGATAGCATCGAGCCCGAACCACCTAGTTATCTCCCCACTTTGTGGCTAGGGGGAAGAAGAATGTCTTAGGATCCCTCAGTTTAGGGGCCATGGTCCCCAGGTGCACAAAACACCAGGGCTGCTTCAAGAAATCAAAGTAAGAAAGTGCATACCAAATGACTGAAAGGAAATAGATATGAGAAGGAAAGTTACCTGGATAATGTAGCTTGCCCCCTTGAGGCCCCTATCTCGATAGGACAATAGGTTTAGATATGCATAGGCAGCCCTGCCCTAGTCCCAAGAGTCTACTGTGCGAAGATCTCTGAGGAAGTACATCAGGCGGATATCTACTCCCCCTCAGAGGTCACTGAAGAGGCACTGACCTATGACAAATAGTAAGAAGGATGCACTATCGAGCACTAATCTCCCCTAGGTGGATGCATGTTGATCTTTTAACATAGCCTTGGTGCTTTGAGTATCTGGAGATCATAGCTCCCAGACTAAGGGATCCTTAGGCATTTTCCTTCCCCATAGCTACAAGGTGGGGAGACAATTATGTGCTCAGGGGTCGGCACCATCCTTCGGGGACTACAACTCGTTCTCTTCTAAACGGTCTTACTGAGGTATGCCACATTTGACACTAAAATTCTTTTTGTCCTGTGCTGTACTTACTTTTCCATGGATTTGTAGGTCACTTGGAGGCCGTTCTAGTCTCTCATATTTCCAGACTCTGACGAAGTTGTCTTGGCTAGATACTTATCTGAACCGAGTCCTATTCCGAGGCATATGGGGTCATGTCTAGTACCTGGGTGGGAGAGTCATACCCTAGTGGTCTGATATCGAGTCATGTCTCTCTTTCTGTCTTTCGCAACCTAACATGCATTGCCTAGAGATCATCCCTGCGGACGAGATTGAGAGTTTGGTGGATGGAGTATGGGATGAATCATTTCTTGACCGGGATGAAGACTATAGAGCCTTCTTGGAGGTAGAGATAGTATGCACCCCTCTTGGTCCTGACGGTCCAGTGGTATGTTGCCCTCTCTTGGGTATTTCCTTCACGCTTCAACTTCTTTTCGTTTCGGTCTTGACTAATGTTCTTTCAAAGGAGAACACGACGCGTAGGCCCTTCTACTGTTCAGTCACACTTTAGTGTTTAATCCTTCATAAGCTGGACCCTCTAATAGTGCTAGTGGGTCTCTCAGAGTAGCCAACATCCCCTTCATGGCTTTCCTGCTTGGTGCTATCCCAACGCGGCCAACCCTAGCCTCCCTCATCTTCTGGGGCAGAGCACAGATGTAGATGCTTCCCTTGGGCTGCCCATTCCTTATGACTATGTGAGTATCTAATCATCCTTTAATTAAATTTTGACTCCCTTTGGTTGATATGCTCTTTCTCAGGTGTCTCTGGAGGTCTATTATGAGATCAGGAGGGTGCATTATGGCTTATGTAAGGTGATATTTTCTACCTTTTCTCTTTTTTTTTTTTTTTTTTTTTTTTTTTTTTTATGGTTTGCAATGTTTTAGGCATAATCAATTCCACAACTCAAGTCATAATTAGAATAATCGGGATAACACGAAAACCCAAATACTTCTTCATTCCATTATCAAGTGAATTACATGGAAAGGAGAATAATTTTCCTACCATAGATAGTATAGGTAAGTAACAAGGTGGGGAGACAACTCTTGAGGTGGGTGAAAGCTCACTAAATCTTCTGGGTCAATCACCTCGAGCCCATATTGTTGACTGATGTACGTGGGCAAATAAAAGGATGTGTGAGTCAATCCCATCAACTTGGGATAATTGTAGCCAAGAGTCTTCACTAGAAAATCTTCTTGTGGCCTCCTTGGGCATCTCCATACAGTATCTCGCACAGTCCTTTCTTGCATGTACTTCTCCCAGTCAGTGATAAGGTTGAATTCCAGAACTTTCCTCTTATCATGGTAGCAAAGGGCTCTGAGTGGGCCTCCTTTTACTGACTTGGTTAACTTCAGTTTCTTAAGGAGCCAAATCTAAAAAATAGTATGACCCCCCTAAAAATGATCTAGTCCAAATCTATGGCCATGGTTCATGTCATCGAATCCCTTGAATGTTTCTAGAAGAACCATAGGGATGATGTCACCTCTTTTCTTCAACTGTTTTACCACCTCAATTAGGACGGGCAGTGCACCATGTCTGGGAGTTTGGAGAACGTAGTGAGCTATCATGCAATGTAAATAAGCATCCTATGATCTCTGTTGATGGATTCCTCCCATTGGTAGATATTGGACAAAGATTTGGGCCACATTCAGAATGTTAATCTTCCCATACCTGACGAATTGCTTCACTTCCTCTTCTTTCCATCCGAAGAAGTCCTGAATTTCCTCTTAATAATCTTCCTTCAAAGATGGTTGGAACAACCTACCTTTGGATGGAGATAACATACAAACCCAAAATTCTTTAAGAGTTGGGAAGATTTCTACTAATCTAAACCTAAATACATACAAGTTGGCATCCCAGTGTTGGGGCACCTGCTGGAGTAATTGGTGATGTAATTTCACACACACAATCTGATCGAGAAATGACACATTCATAGATTCTAGCAACCCTGGTGCCCTCATGTTCATGTCCAAGGTCCATTTCCTCTACGTCTCATCCAATGAGCTCATGAATTTTCTTAAAACCATCACAAACAAAAGGAAATTTACTCATTAGCTAATGTCTGAAACAAGCCTTTACCTAGGGGTGTCAATCGGTTGGTTCGGCTCGGTTTTGGTCCGGGTTGAGTCAGTTTCGGTGTGGGAAAGTTGAAACCGAACCAATAAGGAAATTTTGGTTTTGGTTTGGTTTCGATTTTGGTGCGGTTTGGTTTCGATTTGTTTTCGGTTTCTTAAATCAATTTTGTAACTGGGTTGGTTTTGGTTTTGGTCTAGTTTGGATTCAACTTTCCATACAAATGTATACAAAACTATGCAAATTTTGATTTTTTTAATGAATTTTGGAGTGTTTCGGTTTCTTACCGGTTTGGTGTCGGTTTCGATTTCGATCCTGGTTTTGAGCCGATTTTGATTTGGTTTCGGGTTCATCTGATTTTCGGTGCGGTTCGATTTGGTTTTGGGGTTGCAATACTCGAAACCGAACCGAACCAATAAGGCTTCGGTTCGGTTCGATCCATGTTGTTATCGGTTCGGTCTGGTCGGTTTTACCGGTTCGGTTTAGGAATTGACACCCCTACCTTTACCACTGTTGCATCAAGCTCTTTTTTTTCAACTGATTAAGGATGGGGAATGAACTGGCCTTAATAAACTGGTGTCAGGTGATGATTTTCTTTAGGGGATGGAACTGGGATAAGGGTTTGATGGACCATAGGTGAATGACAGATACCTAATGGCCTTACATGCCAAATGGTGATTCTTGGGACATAGAATCCTGGATAAGAATTGATGGACCAATAGGGGAATAACAGATACTTAATGGCCTTATATGCCAAATGGCGATTCTAAGGGGACACAAACTATGATGATCTTTTAAGATATTTTGATTATTAATCAAGGAACCAATTTATTGCCTTTAGATGGTTGAGAATGCACTCGCACATATCAAGTTGCCTACATATCCCTCGAAAGGAATCAGGTTTGATGTAATTTTGGTTATTCACCCTTTCAAATATAATATTTCTTGAGTTGATCCATGTTGACTAGTCTGGGTATTTCTTGGTTGTTGTGGTCTACGAGTTTCATAGCTTTTCCTAGTAGAATATCCTTAATAGTGATGGACCATTCCAAATGGGCCTGAATTTCCCTCTTGGGTCATGAATTGGGGCTCTTTGTTCTCAAAGAACAAGTTCACCCACCTCTATACGGCGGGGCTTTACGTTTTTGTTGAAGGCCCTGGCCATTCTTAGTTGATTATCCATAGCTTTCATATGCCTTTCATCGAGAAAATTGAGCTCGTCATATTTGGCCTTCACCCATTCTCCTTCAAGTAGCTGACTATCAAGAAGCACCCTTAAGGATGGTACCAAGATTTCCATAGGTAGAACCGCCTCAACCTCTGTGAGGGTAGTGGCAAAAAATGGACTCATGCATCGTCGATTCCATCCTCTCTCCTCACCCTTTCATCTCTTTTATATGAGGGAGGGGGTGTGTTGTGTGTGCTTACCTTGTGGGCCTAAAGTATCATCGCTCAAAGATACGTGGGGGTCTGTTTCAAAAGAGTGTGAAATTCATCATTCGAGATGGGGGTTTGACGATGGTCTAATACGGGGATCGAGATTCTACAAATGGTAGTTTGGAGTCACCACCAAGGGTTATGGGCCTAGGGACCAATTCCTGAGAAAAGTTCCTAAAATTTGGTCTGGTCTAGAGGTTCAGGGTAAGTGTCAGGTTATAGAATTGGGAAGGTGTTAGGCACCCAATCTACCCAGTTCGACCGGTCTTCCAACTAGATGCTTAAGAATGAAAATTTTCCATAGTTATTACTATTCTAAATGCACGGCTAATATACATTGACTGAATTAACTATATACACTAAAACAAGGTCTATATAAAGTCTATATGATAAGTTGGTTGAGAAACTATACCTAAAATTAACCCCTATTTCGGATCAAGAGGGGTGGGCCCCTGATTAGCACCGACTCAGACTGTCTTTCTGATTCTCCTGGCTCAGGGGAAGATTGTCTTGACCTCCAACTTCATTTTTTGAGAGATGTTGACTGTGATGGTATGCGAACAGAGTTTCAGCTAGGAATGGTTACTTTTGGATTTGGATTCTGATAGAGCTTCGGCTAGAAAAGGCTATTTCTGGATTTGGATTATGACAGAGCTTTGGCTAGGGAAGGATATTTTTGGGCATAGGATGAGGTGGCACTCTGGAAGAGCTTCCACTAGAGATTAGCTAGGGGAGAGCTAGGATGGGGTGGCACTCCGATAGAGCTTCTGTTGGGGATAGGCTAGGGGAGGGCTAGGCTGAGGTGGCACTTTGGCAGAGCTTCCACTAGGGATGGCTATTTCTGAAAAGATTCCAGGGGCACTCGGATAGAGCTTCCGCTGGGAACTATTATTTTTGGAAAGAAATAGATTGACCTAAAATGGATTGAAGATCTCCAAAGCCCCGAAGAATACTTTGAAGATCTGAACAGAGTTCTGGATCTTAACGAAGATCTCTTCGTAGACCCGAAGAACCTCAAGGGGTGTTTCAATTTCTAGTAAAGACCAAGAACACTCAAAGGAGGGAGGGAGTTGAAGAACACACTATTTGTGGAAAAAATTGGATTGGACTAAGAACTTGGATTGAAGATCTTCAAAGTCCCGATGAACACTTCAAAGATCTGAACAAGATTTCGGATCTTAATGAAGATCGCTCTGAAGTCCCGAAGAAAATCAAGAGGGGGGAGGAGAGAGGGTAGAGCTTCACTACTATGGAGTGAGGTGGGGTTGTTCGGTGTGTGAAATCCAAAGGAGGGGAAATATTTATAGGTTTTTCCGGCCAATAGGAAAGAGGGAACATCTTTATCCAATAGAGGAAAGAGGGTTTTTGGACTAAAGTGGGTGAAGAGGGATTTTATCCAATGGAAAAAAATGGGTTTTTGGGAGAGAGAATCCTAAGCAAAAAAATGATTTTTTGGTCTTAAATGGTCAGTGGAAAACCAATCCCGACCATTGACGATGGCTCCCAAGATTGGGTTGAAGTGCATAGGGCATGGTCAGTATGGGAGGGTAGGCAATATGCACAAAGTGTGCATGCAATGTCATGGGTATGCGACGCATGGCAAGTGGGTAGTGGCATGGGTGTGATGCACTATGGTATGGGTATGCGACACACAAGGCTGGTTAGGGCAGTAGGCAATGGCAGGAAGCATGGGCAGCAGCAGGCATAGGCACAGGCTACAACATGCATAGGTGAGGGCTGCAGCCAACAGGGGTGCAGGTCATAGCCAGAGGGGGCATGGGCTATCGCCAGAGGGGGCACAGGTTATGGTCAGCAGGGGTGTGGATCATGGCTAGAGGGGGCATAGGCTGTGCAGCAAACATGGGCAGCAGCTATGGGCTTCAGCCATGGGCAGTAGCCATGTGCTTCAATCATGGGAACAACAAGCATAGGCGTAGGCTACAGCCAATAAGGGTGTTGGTCATGGCCAGAGGGGGCACGTGTCATGGCTAGTGGAGGCACGAGTTATGGCCAGAGGGGGCACGAGTTTAGGCAAGAGGGGGTGCAGGTCATAGCCAAAGGGGGTGCAGGTCATGGCCTGAGGGGGCGCAGGTCATGGCTAGAGGGGGCACGGGTTGGGTAGCAAACATGGGCAACAGCCATGTGCAGTAGCCATGGGCAGTAGCCATGTGCTTCATCCATGGGCAGCAACCACAGGCAGCAGCCACGGGCAGTAGCCATAGGTAGCAGTGACGGGTAGCAGCCATGCACTATGCGTGAGGGCTGGCCTGCGTGCGATCATGGATTTTTTTGGTGATGATCACAGGAAGTCTGAGTCTAATTTTAACATATCATATATCGTCAAAATCGTATTTTTGAGCACTATCCATCTGTGCGGTCATCTTGACTAGATTCGTTCACATATAGAAAGTAAAAATTGGACCTTCTTCTCTCCCATGTGGGGTTTCCAAGGTTTCCAGGTAGAAGAATGTTTCTAGGTTATCTGGGTAGGTAGGGGATGAATTTTAGGGTATTTGGGTAGGTAGGGGATTTTTCTAGGTTTTCCACAGGTTTGCCAGTGTGCACGATATACTTATGGGAAAATGTAATTTTCCAGTGACGATCACAGGAGATCTGATGATCAGATTTTGAGGTGCCATATATTATCGAAATCATATTTTCGAGCACTATCCATATGTACGATCATCTTGACCAGATACTTTCGTATATCAAAAGACAAAATTGGACCCTCTTCTCTCTCGCGCGGGGGTTCCAAGGGTTTCAAGTAGGGGAATATTTCCATCATCATCTCTATTGATCGGAAGCCGAAAGTCGCATCCAAGATCTATATTTCGTCATAGCCAGAAGAGGGTGACAAAATTGAGTATCTACAGAATGCTCCTCTTTGGCTGAGGCCTATGGTAACGGTCGAAGGGCAAAGAAAAGAACGACCACATTTTGTCACCTGAAGCATGTACTGCTGTCATCTTGCTCATTTATGACGAAGTTGAAAAATGCAATAGATAATATCTCTCAACTTTTTTTGAGTCTTAGGACTTACCTGGGCTGCCGATTGTGGGAAAGGAATTTGCTTCTCTTCCAATCCTGTAAAAAATTTTAGTACTTTGATCTTTGAATTTTCCTTAGTTGGGCTTCACATGTGCCAGTTCAGGGAATGTTGTCTCCATGCTAGGTCTTTCGAACCAATCTGGACTATCTGGGACCGATGGTTACAAGAAAGAAATTCACTGCTCTTACAAACTTGCAATAAGTAAAAATATTTGATTCTTGAATTTTCCTTAGCTGGGCTTCACATGTGCCAGTTCAGGAAATTTGGTCTTCAGGCTAGATTCTTTCAAACCAGGCTGGGCTATTTGGTCTTCTAGGTGGGTTCTTTCGAACCAGACTGGGCTATCTGATGTTTCAAGTGGGTTCTTTCGAACCGGGCTCGGCTATCTGGTCTTCTAGGCGGGTTCTTTCGAACCGGGTTGAGCTATCTGGTGTTGTCAGTTATAGGAAAGAAATTTGCTGCTCTTTCAACCCTATAAAAGACATTAATAATTGATTCTTGATTTTTTACCTTTGATTCTTTGATTCTTCTTTGGGTTTTTAATCTTTTGGACTTTTGAATTGGAATATTGAATTTTGACCTTTGAAATAGAATCTTGAATTTGGACTTTTGAATTGAAATCTTGATTTGCTCTTGATTTCAATTTGATTTGAATTTTGTTTTTCAAATGAATTTTACTTGCCATTTGAATTTGATTTTCACCTTTCACATAAATGTGATGTAAATTTTACCTACCACATTAATTTGCTTTGAGTTTTACTTTCCACTTGAATTTGATTTTCACCTTTCACACGAATGTGATGTAAATTTCATGCTCCTCATGAAATTAGATTTGGGTATTGTATTTTGTAGTAATAATTTTTTAGCTATTCCTTGGAATTGGAATCTTTTTTGTTTTGTTTTGTTTTGTTTTGTTTTTTGTTTTTTGTTTTTGTTTTTGTTTTTGTTTTTTTTTTTTTTTTTGTTTTTTTTTTTTTTTTTTTTTTTTTTAATTCTGATCTTTGATTCTTGACTTGATTGTTTTTTATTTTTTTAATCTTTGATTCTTTGATTCTTTTTTTTTTCTTTTTTTGGATTTTGGATCTTTGGCTCTTGACCTTTGATTTTTGGTT
>NC_056558.1:7542402-7553948 GCF_013358625.1 Macadamia integrifolia | reverse complement strand
TTTTTTTTTTTTTTTTTTTTTTTTTTTTTTTTTTTTTTTTTTTTTTTTTTTTTTTTTTTTTTTTTTTTTTTTTTTTTTTTTTTTTTTTTTTTTTAATTCTGATCTTTGATTCTTGACTTGATTTTTTTTTTTTTTGAATTTTGATTTGAACCTTGAAATTTGAAATTTGATTTGAATTTGACTTTTAATTTTTTTTTTAAATTTTGGGTTTTGATTTTGAACTTTGAAGTTTGATTTTGGATTTTGGATTTTGATTTTTGCATCTTGATTTGAATTTTGGATTTTGATTCTTGATTAAAAAAAAATTCTTTTGATTTTTTGAATTTTGATTTGATTTTTTTTTTGAATTTTATATTGAGGGTGGGGATTTTCACAGATTTTTTTTCTTTGATTTTCTTCTTGCTTTGACCATCTTTTGTGCCTCCCAAGATGGGTAGGTTGCTTCTCTGAGGGAATAGAATGCTGACCAGGCCACCCAGATTGAGGACCTCACAGCACAGCTAGCGAGTTCGCGGTCAGCACATGATACTGTTATGTCTAGTAACTTGATGACTTCTTTAAGTGGGTCCGAGTATGGCACAGATGAGGATGATGATCCCTAGAGATCTGTTCCTGTTGTTCCTACAAAACACAAATGTTGCTTTTCTTCTTTTTCTTTTTCCCTCCCCATGTTCATTTTTTTATACATATATGGCCAAACTTGGCTCTTTATTTTGGAATGAAAACTTATCTCTCTCCTTTTTCTTTTCTGAGTTTAGTACTTTGAATTTTAAGGGACGATTAATTCCACAACTCAAGTCTTCATTAGAATAACCAGAATGACGCTAAAATCCAAACATCACCTCATTCTATTACCAAGTGAATTACATGGGAGGGAAACAACTTTCCTATCATAGGCAAGATAGGTAAGCAACAAAGTGGGGAGACAACTCTTGGGGCGGGTGGAAGTTCACTAACTCCTTTGGGTCTATTGCCCTGAGCCCATATTGTCGACTGATATATGCAGACAAATAAAAGGATGTGTGAGTCAATCTCATCAATCTGACATAGTTGTAGCCCGAGGTCTTCATCATAAAATCTTCTTATGGCTTTCTTGGACATTTCCACGCAATGTCTTATGTAATTCTTTCTTGTAGGTACTCTTTCCAAATCATCAGTGAGTTTGAATTCCGGGGCTTCCCTCCTTCCTTGGTAACCAAGAGCCCCAAGTTGACTTCCATTTGATGGCCTGTTCAGCTTCAGCTTATCTAGTAGCCATAGTTAGAAAATGGCGGGACTTCCACGATAATGATCAAGTTTGAATCTACAGCTATTGTTCATGTCATCAAGCCCTTTGAATGTTTCTGCAAGGATTGTGGGAATGGTATCTCTTCCTTTCTTTAATTGCTTTATCACTTCTATCAAGACTATTAGTGCACCACGTCCTAGAGTTTGGAGAGTATAGTGAGCTATCATACATAGTAGATAAGCATCTTGTGACCTTTGCTGATGGAATCCTCCCAGTGGTAGTTCTTGAATGAAGATCCTAGCCAACTTAAGAATATTAATCTTTCCATATCTGACGAATTGCTTCATTTTCTCTTTTTTCCATCCGAACAAGTCTTGAATCTCTTCTGAATGATCTTTCTTCAAAGATGGTTGAATCAAGTTGCACTTAGGTGGAGATAACATGTAAACTCGGAATTCCTCGAGAGTTGGATAGATCTCAATCAACCCAAACTAAAATATATGTAGATCAGCATCCCAATGCTGAGGGATCTATCGAAGCAGATTGTGATGTAGCTCTATGGACCCAATTTGACTAAGCATTGACATGTTCATGGATTCTAGTAGTCCTGGTGCCATTATACTTATGTCCAAGGTCCATTTCCTCAATGTCTCATCCAAGGAGCTCATGACTTATCTTGTAGTTATCACGAGCAAAGAGAAGATGTGGTGATTTATCAAAGCATTAATCATTAACTATTAACACTACCAAACCTTTACCACTATTGCAACAAGTTCTTTTTTTTTTGACTTGGTCAAGGATATGGAATGAACTGGCCTTGATAAACTGGTGCTGGGTGGTGACTTTTTGGGAGATAGAATCCTGGATAAGAATTTGAAGGACCATAGGTGAATGATAAATACCTAATTTGCATGCCAAATGGCGATTCTTGGGGGATAGAATTCTAGATAAGAATTGATGGACCAATAGGTGAATGATAGATATCTAATGGCCTTACATGCCAAATGGCGATTCTTAGGGGACACAAACTATAATGATCTTTTAAGATACCTTGATTATTAATTTAGGAACCAACTTATTGCCTTGAGATGCTTGAGACCACACTTGCACATGTCAAGTTGCCTACGTATCCCTTGAGAGGAATCAAGTCTGATGTAGTTCGGGGTATTCACCCAATTAGACATAATATTTCTTAAGTTGATCCATGTTGACTAGTCCGGGTATTTCGTTGCCGTTGTGGTCTATAAGCTTCATAGTATTGCCTGGTAGAATCTTTTTGACAGTGAATGGGCCACTCCAGTTGGGCCTGAATTTCCCTCTTGGGTCATGAATTAGGGCTCTTTGTTCTCAAAGAACAAGTTCACCCTCTTCTATGTGATGGGGCTTCACATTCTTGTTGAAGACCCTTGCCATTCTCTGTTGATATATTTTCAGATTATCCATGGTCTTCATACTCCTTTTATCCAGAAAAACTAAGCTTGTCATGTCGGGTCATTACCTATTCTCCTTCAATTAACTGGCTATCCAAAAGGTTTCTTGAAAGGTGCTGCCCAAATCTCTTCTGGTAGTACTGCCTCAATCCCATATACCAATGACAAAGGAGTTGCCCCCAGTCGAGGATCGTATAGAAGTCTGATATGCCCACAAAGCAAGTGGCAACTTGTCTGTATAATCCTTATGAGTCTCAGCCAATTTCTCTCTTGTCTTTTTTTTTCTGAAGGGTGGCTTTGACATTCTTGTAGACTACTTCCACTGCCCCACTCGGTTAGTGGCCTATAGGTGATGGACCGATGCCTCTCGATGCTTTGCCCCAGAAATGGAATCCTTGATCCGAGATTGGTTCATGTAGCTGATAAGTTACCCCAGCATTCTTTAATCCATAAGGCATCACCTTGGAACAATAGGTTCCCTATGGAGTGTTGAAGGTTGTCTTCTCACGATCCTCTAGGTGCATGCTCACTTGGTTGTATCCCGAGAATCCATCCATAAATGATAGCAAGGCATGCCCCACTGTGTTATCGACTAATACATCAATGTGAGGTAATGGGAAGCAATCTTTAGGGCTTACCTTGTTAAGATCTTGGAAGCCTACGCACATTTGTACATTGCCATCTTTCTTTGGCACTGGTACTATGTTAGCCAGCCATTGGAGGTACTTCACCAATTATAGAAACCCCACATTCCACTGTTTCACAACTTCTTCTCTGATCTTCACTCCAGTCTGGCTACATTCTTCGGAGCTTCTGCTTTACTGGTTTTGCCCCAGGATAGGTTGGTAATCAGGGTTGCACGATATCAGGGTCTATACCAGGCATATTCTGATAAGATCAAGCAAAGATTTTGGAAAGCTCTTTCAAAAGACTAATCATCTGTTCTAATTCTTCGTCATCTAGGGTGGTACCAATTTTTAACTCTCGAAGGCATTGGTCAGTTCCTAGGTTAATAGATCGAGTATCCTTACGGATGGGTTGGATTTCTTTGATTTGCATTATTTTATTAACTCTCAAAATTTATTAAGATCATCATAAAAAAAAGGAGGCAAGTTATACTCGGAATCATAAATTTCATTTATGAAAGGAGTAATAGACTCAACATACACAGACTCTGGACTTGCCTCGAGAGGGAAGGCTTACACGAAATCATAAACAATAGACTCAACGACAGACTTGACAACTGACTTGATGCTTTTGTCAGTGGTATTCAAGTTGGTTGACTCAATAGCATGAGTAAACTTGAAGTCTTCTCCAATGCTAGTCCAATTCAGGAGCAGTTTGATGGCTTGATGGATGAGGAGGTGTGGCAAAGGGCCTTTTTCTCCTTCTGAGAAAGTTGCTGCTATTTCTTCAATGGTGTTGATATCAAATACTTGTTTCTTCATAAAGATGAGTTGATCCAACTCATATTTGCTAAAGCTAAACTTTTTGAGGGGTGATGATTGGTGAAGGCTGCTTAATCTTCTTTCTATAAATCCAACTTTTCAAGCCTGTTGAGGGATGCCATCCCGGTACCTCGATCACATCTTTGACCACCATTACGAGTCTTCCTATTGCAGTTGATTCGGGCATAGTGCTTGCAGACCATCAGTCTTTGTGCTCTTCTTTGCTTTACATATATGCTTCTTCCTTTGAAAGGCCTGGGCTTGAGCTCATGTAGCTCCTGAGATCTTGGTTTTTGTGGAAATGAAAAAATGTGGTTCTTCAGATCAGTGGAAAGTTACAAACTCCAGATGAGTCTTATCTTCTTTTCCCATTCTCTCTTCAGGAGTACTCGGGAGCTTGGGGCCTCCTTTGACCGGATCATTGTTATG
The DNA here is from genome assembly GCF_013358625.1 of Macadamia integrifolia. NCBI lineage: Eukaryota > Viridiplantae > Streptophyta > Magnoliopsida > Proteales > Proteaceae > Macadamia > Macadamia integrifolia. The sequence goes on along the minus strand of NC_056558.1, from coordinate 7,549,413 downwards.
GGGTTGTTAGAGGAGAACTCATCTTCAATCAGTGCTACATCCACTATTCCTGTGATGTAACTATCCTGTTCTCTTTCCTTTGGAACCTCCTCTTGAGGTGTGTTTGACTGAATCAAAGATGTAGGGTCATTCTCCTAACTTTCCCTTAGAACATTTACTGACTCTGCTGATGAAGTTATTTCTAGAGATTCTGGCAACATAAGTATATCCTTCCAGTTGTACCAACCAATCCATCCTTCTTTTGGATTTGATGGATTGTCTAGCAACCCCTGGGAATGGGAATGATATAAGGGTGATGAAGGACATGAGGTGGGGTGATATGAAAGGGGATATGATATAGGAGATAGGGTATTCTGATGAAGATAGTGGATGATAAGATGATGGAGTTCCTGCTCTCTGATGGTATGGTGAGAGAGAAGACAATGGCAAAGGTCGATGGTATGAGATGGTGGATTCCTCTTCTGGGGTAGGTAATGAATGAGGGAAGGCGGGCATCTGATCCTCATCTTCTGACTCTTCTCTTGATGGGTCTTCTTTCCCTGGGGTTTTTATCAAGTGATTTCTTCAAGCCCGTGGCTTGATGAGTTGAGTGGGGTCACTTTCCGTTGATTCTCCTTCCAAGACATTGATTGTTGCATGATCAGGGAGTGCATTGGTAATAACATTGGGAGACTGTTTGGCCTCGACTTCAATGGTCCCATTGTCTACCAAATCTTGAACTATATGCTGTAAAGTTATGCATCTTTCAGTAGTATGCCCATTCTAAGCATGGTAAGCACAATACTCACAATCCTGGTACCAAGTCGGGGGAGGATTACGGATCACCCTTAGAGCCGTAGTTCCCAAAAGTCCTTGCTTCTTCAACTTTTCATATATTGTAGGCAAAGGCATTCCCAATTCTATGAATTGTCTTCTTGGGTGAGGAATTTTTTAGGAAGGAGCATTTGATCGTATCACAAACGGCTGTGAAGGTGAAGTGGCTGCAAATGATGTTGACTGTTGGATTGCACCTATCACATTAGTTTCAAGATTCTTTCCTAGCCCACCATTGGCATTCTTCCCCATGACTTGATATTGTGCATCCCTTAGGATCTTGTTCTCAACACATGTCCCGGTGGCTATTGGGGCATCAAAAGTCTGCAGATGTTGATAGTAGAGAACATTATAATAAGGCTTTGATAAGTTCTCAAATTTACATTTCTACTTGCACTACTTCAGAAGGTCAATCTGCCATCTTGGCGGCCTTGTTCCTGAACCTTGTTAAGAAAGTGGTAAACCCTTCCCTAGGTTGTTGTCTCAAGGTTTTAAGCTCTCGACGTTCCTTACCTACTTCAGTGTTGTGGGGATACTATTTTAGTGAAGACTTTCATTACTACCGCCCAATTCTGTGTCCATGTGGATTCCAACTGCGTGAGCCACCTTAGTTCCGATTATGATAATGTTAACATAAATACCTGCCTTATTTGATTGTCAACAATTTGCCATTGAGGAATACCTCCAAACAAACCTTAGGATCCCTTAACCCATCAAATCTGTTGGTTTGACACTTGAACTTTTCAGGGATTCTTGCCTCTCCGAAAAGAAACTCATCTCATCAAAATCTACTGTTTGACTCTCCTGACTTTTCCCTGCTCGGATCATACCCTCAAGCTTCTCCAATTGTTCTCTCATTTCCCTTTCCCTCTCTGTCTCTAGAGGTTCCTTTTGAACATATGCCACAAATTCCTCTTCTTCATCATTAATTACAGCCAGAGGGGGATCCTTGGACGAAGTCCCTTGATGATCTGTAGGCCTAGTTGGTTCTAGCACTACTGGAGGAGTTGTGTCAGCCCCAAGATTGATCCTAGGTAGGCTCCATAACAAGTTCAACACTTGAGCTAATCCATTCTTGACTTCAGCAACTTCAACTTATAATGTCTCTATTGGGTGGACCCACGCTTGTTCCGGTGTTTCCATGTTGGGCGGATCCATGTGAACTGGGCTGTAATCACTTGGTGGTAGAATATCTCGGAGAGATGATGAGGGTGACACTAGACTTAGATGAGTCAACAGATTAACTTGACGTGTCCAAATGGACCACGAAGAATACTTGAGGTGTGGAATTGTGCCTGAATCAAAAGTGATTTATTTTAGGATTCTTGAATTCCCAACCCCTTGTTCACACATTCACTAGATTAACAACCAATGATCCATCCAAAGTTAATTCGCTTAATGATAGGGAGTGGATAGGGTTTGATGCCCTGAGTCCACTTGATGTCATAAGCAAGAGATTCATACAAATGGCTTATCGAGAGTATTCCCATAAGACATTCCATGTAATAAAGTCAGGCTTTCCTTGCTCCTTTTCCCACTAGGTGTCCTTCCTCTGGATTTTCCTCAAGACTTCTTGGGTTTTTATGTGACTCTGACGGGATTGCCCCTAAGTCATGTATTTCTTAAGGAGGAGGGACACCTTCTATCCAAAACCCACTTAGGAAAGCAATTCTTTATGACGGGAATATAATGTAGGAACATTCCTTTTCAAGATTGCAAACAAGTTCTATAGTTAACTTGTAGCAGTCCTAGCTTCTTCATCTATTTTCTACATGATGCTGAGTATGCAGTGGATGCAATAGGGCCAACAAGGCTTCCTTGATAGGATCTATTTATGTAAGATACGTGATCCATTTGATATACCCATAGGTACAAGATCAAGGGGGTGACTTCCTTGCCCATTACTTGTGACTACACACGAGGTTAAGCAATTGGCCACAGGGTGGTGGAACCATGAGTGATTGTCTGTAAAATGCAGGAATATCATTATTCGATCTCAAAATGTCATAAATTACACGGAGCTCTCTGAGGGTGCCGGCACAATTATGAACATCCTCACCATTTAATAATACCCCACACTCTTGTATAGGAAGTAGGTATCATTTGCTCTCAGAGTATTCTCCATGACATACGTTGACCTCCCCGAGGGTGCGGATATGATAAGGAGTCCCTCGCCAAATGATTTCACTTCGAGCATAATGCATGATGCAGTTAGCAAATACAATTATAAACGTGGGGTTAGCCAAATACGTTTTTAAACAAATGTGGTGGAAAATATTCTTGCATTTAAAGGTAGCATCTAGTGTCAAAAGCTTGACATTTATCCCCAGTGGAGTCGCCACTATGAGGGTAGCGGCCGAAAATGGACTCATGTATCATTGATTCCGTCCTCTCTTCTCTTTCTTTCATCTCGTTTAAGTGAGGGAGGGGGTGTGTCATGTGTGCTTACCTTACGGGCCCCACACCATTGTATCACCGCTCGGAGATATGTGGGGGCCTATTTCGCAAGAGTGTGAAATACGTGGGTTTGATGATGGTCTAATACGGGGATCAGGATCATACAAATGGGGGTTTGGAGTGGCCACCTAGGGTTATGGGCCTATGACCCTAGGGTGGCGCCAATTCCTGAGAAAAGGGCCCAAAATTTGATCTAGTCCAGAGATTTAGGGCCCCACAATTGAATTCCCTGAAGAGGATTGGTGGGTCCCCGAGGAATTAGAGCACGACGCGGATTGCTCATGCGAGGGCTATGCTACGGGACTGCAGTTTTGACACTGAGCTGAGCTTTACTCTTTGATTATTTTTTTGATGATCCCTTTTGTGTACTTGATATGTAAATTGTATTCTTTTTGTGTAAATATCATGCCTGTGGGCCCACATGTACTTAACTATGTACTACAATTTGGGTATCAAGTATAATGAGAATATTTACAGGTAAATTAAGTCTTCCGCTGAACTGTTGAACATTTTCTTAGTTGTGTGTATGCTGTGGTTGGATACTGTATTAGATAATATTGGCAGGTTTGGGTTAACCGGAGTTAAGCCTGTCACCGGTCCGGTTCTGTGTGAACAGGGTGTGACACCTAGGACCCAGGGGTCGGCCTGATTCTTGAGAAAAGGGCCCAAAATTTGGTCTGGTCTAGAGATTTAGGGTAAGTGTCAAGTTACAGAATTGGGAAGGTGTTAGACACCCAATCTGCCCGGTTCAACTAGTCTTCCTACTAGATGCTTAAGAATGAACATTTTTCCACAATTATTACTATTCCACATGCATGACAAAGTTATCACACATATATACATTAATTGAATTCAAAATACTATATATACTAAAACAAGGTCTATATAAAGTCTACATTATTAGAAGTTGGTTAAGAATTTATATTTTAACTTAACCCCTGTTTCTGGTCAAGAGGAGTGGGCCCCAGATTAGTACCGGATCGGACTATCTTTCGGATTCTCCTAGCTCAGGGAAAGATGGTCTTGGCCTCCAACTTCCTTTCTTGAGAGATGCTGATTGTGGTGGTATACGAACAAGGTTCCAACTAGGAACAGTTACTTTCGGATTGGGATTTGGATAGAGCTTCAGCTAGGGAAGGCTATTTTTAAGTTTGGATTCAGACAGAGCTTCAGCTAGGGAAGGTTATTTTCGGTCTTGGGATGTAGTGGCACTCCGACGAGCTTCCGCTTGGAATGGCTATTTCTGGAAAGATTCTAGGGGCATTTGGGATAGGGCTTTGGCTAGGAATGGTTATTTCTGAAAAGAAATGGGTTGACCTAAAAATGGACTAAAGAAATCCAAAGTCCCAAAGAACACTTTAAAGATCCGAACAGAAATTCAGATCTTGACAAAGGTCTCTTCGTAGACCCAAAGAACCTCAATGTGGGGGGATTTCTATCTCAAGAACACTTAAGGGAGGGGGCTCAAGAACATACTGTTTTTGACTAAAAACTAGATCTGAATAAGAACTTGGATTGAAGATCTTTAAGATCCTGAAGAACACTTCAAAGATCCAAATGAGATTTCGGATCTTGATAAAGATCGCTCTGAAGATCAGAAGAAAATTAAAAGGCGGAGGGAAGGAAAATTTCACTACAAGGAGTGAGATAGGATTCTGGTGTGTCATCTAAAGGAGGGGGTATTTATAGTTTTTTTTCAGCCAATAGGAGATGGGGAACCTCTTTATCCAAAGGACAAAAGGGGGGTCTTGCCTAAAATGAGGGGGTAGGGCTTATGTCCAATGGGTAAAAGAGGGGTTTAAAGGCAAAATGGGTGGGGAGGGCTTTTATCCATTGGGTAAAGAGGGGTGTCGTTTGGGAGAGAGAGAATCTAGCAAAAAAGAAGTTTTTGGCTTTGAGTGGGTGAAGGGGAATACCAATCCTAGCCTTTAACGGTGATACACTGGACCCAGCCAAAGTGCCCAAGGTATGGTCAGTTCAGGTAAGTAATGTGGGCGACGTCATAGGTGTGTGACAGATGGCGAGCAGGTAATGGCCAAGAGGGGTGCGGACATGGGTAGCAACATATGCATGCATAGGCAGCAGCCAGCATGCACACGCGCATGGGTCGGTGTAGGCAGGGGGCTGGGCAGCAGGCCAACAGGCACAAAGGGGCATGGGTTTGTGCAGTAGGGCAGTAGGCCAATGCCCGCGGGGGCACTGGTCAGTGCCAATGGGGGTGCAGGCCAACAGGCCAAAGGGCAGGTGGGTGTGTGCAGCATGGCAGGGGGTTGTGCTGCATGGCAGGGTGGTTGTGTGCGTGTGCTACAACCCATGGGCAGTAGCCATGTGCCATTGCCATGGGCAGCAGCCATGGGCTATGGCTATGGGCAGCAAGCACACGAGTGGGCTGGCCTGTTGGCCAGCGCGTGCAGTTCCGATGATTATCATTTTTTTTGGTGACAATTATGGGATATCCGTCGATCAAATTTTAGTGTATCATATATCATCAGAATCATATTTCTGAGCACTATCCATCTGTATGATCGTCTTGATCGGATTCTTTCGTATAAAAAAAGCCAAAATTGGACTCCTTTCCCGCATGGGGATTTCTAGGGTTTCAGGTCTGGGAGTGTTTCTGGATTATTTAGGTGGGTAGGGGATGAATTTTAGGGTGTTTGTGATAGGTACGGGACTTTTTCAGGTTTCCAACAGGACTTCCATGTGTGCGACCTATGTGCAGGAAAGCATGATTTTTTGGGGATGATCACGGGAGATTTGCTGGTCTAATTTTGACGTGTCATATATTGTCAGAATCGTGTTTTCGAGCACTATCCATCTGTACGGTTATATTGACCCGATTCCTTCAGATTCCTTTATATATAAAAAAGTCAAAATTAGACCTTCCTCTCTCTGCGTGGGGATTTCCTGGGTTTTGGGTAGGGAAATCTTTCTATTAGCATCTCTGTTGGCCAGAAGTCAAAAGTCGTGTCCAAGATCCAATTTCATCATAGCCGAAGGAGGGTGACAAAATTCGGTGTCTATAGAATGCCCCTCTTTGGCCGAGGCCTGTGCCAACGGCCGTAGGGCAAAAAAAAGAATGATCACATTTTGTCACTCTGAGCATGTACTGCCGTCATCTTGCTCAGTTATGATAGAGTTGAAAAATGCAACAGATAATATCTCCTAACTACTTTGAAGTTAAAGACTTACCTGGGGCTACCAATTGTGGAAAGGAATTCACTGCTCTTCCAATCCTGCAAAATGGTTAGTACTTTGATCTTTGACTTTCCTTAGCTGGGCCTCACATGTGCCAGTTCAAGGAATTTTGGTCACTAGGCTGGTTCTTGCGAACCAATCTGGACCATATGGTCTTTCAGGCAGTTTTTTTTTAACTGGGCTAGGTTATCTGGTTTTCCAGGTGGATTCTTTCGAACCAGGCTGGGCTATCTGGTCTTGTCAATTATAGGAAAGAAATTTTCTGCTCTTTCTTCCCTGTAAAAGGCATTAACAATTGATTCTTGGTTTTTGGTTCTTAGAATTTTACCTTTTGCTTTTGATTTGGAATTTGATTTGAATTCTGATGCTTGATTTGGAAGCTTTTGATTCTTGATGCTTGATTTGGAATTTGGTTTGAATTCTGATGCTTGATTTGGAATCTCATTTTTTTTAAATGGTCCCCCTCCCCTGTTCATTCTTCATTCTAACTTTTCTGAGTGAGTTTTGAGTTCCTGGAGCTCTTTAGTTTTTCTTGAAGTTTTC